>NC_143552.1:25193500-25497166 GCF_054136105.1 Typopeltis vanoorti
TTACCGAGTGGTTAGCTTACCGCTCTCCAACCAACAGGCTGTGGTTTGAATCATGCTATGGACACGGATGTTTGTGATTGATTTTAGGTGGGAAATGAATTTTATCGCCGGTGTGAGACCACCGGCGATAAAAGGATTATTGGAGGCTTGAATTGGCTTGAAAAAAGTTTCATGTTTGGTCTCTAGAACAGGATTTCTGGATTATGTAGAAAATAAAATAAAATATATTAAAAATGATATAAAAATCTTCAGCCTACCCACGGTACAAAATGTATTATAGGTTTGCAAATAACCTTTCGTGGGTGGGAGCACCATAAAAAAAAAAAAAAATTCAAAAAATGTAAAAAAATTGGGACTCCTTTTTACCGATTTACCGTATTCTGCAGCGCTCACTTACTGGTAGAACTTCTTAGAACTACATGAGCTTCGAAATGTTTTTATCATCTGCTGACAATATTTCCCCTCCATGTTTGTCCCCTCTATCGCTCATAGTCTCTATCTAGGAAGTTTCTCTCTTACTAAAACATACCTCTTCAGCACAAGCAGAAGATACGCACTCCTCAGTTGGAAAGACCTAGATTCAAATCCCGTCTAAGACACAAAGAACATTTGTAAGGACTTCTGAGATGAGGTTTCATATAACAGTGAAAGGTTTTTTTTTTTCCCCCTTTCTGGAAAACTCGAATTTTTCATCCCGCATTACACGAAAACTGACTGCACAAAACATGCAACTTAAAAGAGTATGGTTACATCCATCCATCCTTCATGTAATTTAAACAACTAAACTTCCAGCTAACCGCGTTGTTATTTCTACAGTTAAATATGCTTTCCTAAGGATAGTTTATAGCGCCTCTGCTGGTGATTCAAAGTTGAATTGCCTATTCTTATGATTGGGTGTGCAGCAATAACGATTCTTCCATTGTTCAATGTATCTCCAGTGGAGCGGTAGGAAAATTCCTACCGCTCCCGTATGAAATTCGTGTTTCATTTTTCCATCATTTCACAAAACACATATAAGATTGGAGAAAACATGCGGTTAACCGCCATATTATTTCTTCACCTCATAGTTACTTCAGCCGTAATTACAATTAAATACGCTCAGCAGTTGTTGTATCGTGTTCAGCTGTAAATCCGCTACGTTGTCAAATCGCTTCTCCATTCAGAATGCTTTTCAACTTATGAAAAGAAAATCTCAGTGGATCAGATGTGGTGAGTAAAGATCGACCAGGACAGTGAGCTTAGCGAAAAATTCTTGTGAACATTCAGACTTGCATGTCTTGACACAATCGTGCTACAGAAACCTGATGCTGAAAGACCATTGGCAAAGCATTTTTCCGATGAATTGATAAGTGATTTTGAACTTTGAACTTAATTGGTTGATGGACTGAGTCCTTGACTCTTTATCCCGTCATCTGGATTTTAGATTGTGGGTGATGAGATTATTGTGGGTAATTTACCCGCTCATTGTAAGCATTGAGGCATCAGCTTTCTCTTGCGATGGAGGATTTCGGTTTTTTATGTTTGAAACGATCTGAGGGCTTATAGTCCGCTGCCTGTCGAACTAGCTGATTTGGGTGATTATCCGTGATTGTGAAGAATTTCTCCGCACTGCCTGTCATGTAGGTTTTAATATCTGGAAGATTGGCTTCTTGATGTAACTAGATGTGTCTGATGAACCATGGGGCATTAAATGCCATTCTTAGGCATTTATTCTGTATTATCTGAAGCCTGTTGATGTTGCTTTTAGTCGTGTGACCCCAGGTTGGAGAGACGTAAGTTAGTTGCGGTCTGATTACCGATTTGTAAAGGAGGATTTTGTTGCTTATGCTTAGGAAGCTGTTCCTATTCAAAAGTGGATATAGCTGTGCTATGGTCTGACTTGCCTTAGTGGCGACACTATCCATATATGACTTGAAGTTTAGACGTCTATCAAGATGAACTCCCAGATATTTGGTAGAATTGTGCCAAGGGATGATTTTACCAAACATTTGTATGCTTGTATTCTGTTCTGCTTTACGTCTGGTGAAAAGTACTGCAGAGCTTTTGTTTGGATTAATTGTGATACGCCATTTGATGTACCAATCCTCCAATTCATTGACTGCTCTCTGCAGCTTGATTGTGGCCAGGTATGGACGGAGGGATCTGGCTATAATGATTGTGTCATCGGCATATAGAGCGGTGATAACTGGGGGCAGTTTGGGGAGATCTGCCATGTATATGGAGTAGGGGAGATAGCAGAGAGCCTTGAGGGACTCCGGCCGTGATTCTCCTCTCTGTGGATCTGATACCGTTGAGTTTTGTTTTAAATTTTCTGTTATTTTGATATCATTTGATAAGTAGAACTAGTGGTAATGGAATACCAACTTCGTGTAGTTTAAAAATTAGTTCGAGATGCCACACTCTATCAAATGCCTGAGTGATGTGTCCATGAAAACTGCGCCAGAGTGTTGGTGACATTCATACCCTTGGGTTATATGGTCGATAACTCTGTAAATTTGTCGCGTTGTGGAGTGATATTTCCTAAAGCCGAATTGTTCATCTTGAATGACATG
The DNA here is from genome assembly GCF_054136105.1 of Typopeltis vanoorti. Taxonomy (NCBI): domain Eukaryota; kingdom Metazoa; phylum Arthropoda; class Arachnida; order Uropygi; family Thelyphonidae; genus Typopeltis; species Typopeltis vanoorti. The sequence goes on from NC_143552.1 coordinate 25,196,053, forward strand.
GTTGATATCTGTTGCCTCTTGAACTCGTGTGAGAATAGCACGTTCGGCTGTCCTATGCATGAAAGAAGGCTGATTGGTCTGTAATTATCAGGAAACTGTGTATTTATTCCAGGTTTGGGAATTAGGAAAACGCTGGCAATTTCCCATCGCTCTGGGAAATAATTTAGCCGGAGGATGACATTAATGATGGCTATCAGATGCATAACCCCTTTGCGGGGAAGTAACTTGAGCACCTTGTTTGTTATTCAATCTGGACCCGGAGCCTTTTTGTTATTAAGTTTTTTTAAAATCTCACATATTTCTGTTGGTGACACGGATTTGTTATTGGATTGGAGTGAGGCATTTTGAGTTATTTTACGCACTTGGGTGTGAATTTTACTTATGAAATTTATATCTGTATTGATATAATTGGGGGCTGCATTGTTTTTCTAAGCTGTCAGCAAATGCTTCAGCTTTTTCCTCGTCGTTGTAGACAATATTAGATTCACCTTGGATTGAAGGAAATGTAAAACGCTTTGAACGGAGTGATTTCATCATTTTCCATATTGATTGATCCTCTGTGTTTAATTGGTGAATTTTGTTATTCCAGAGTTGGTTACGGTGGTCCTTTAGGGCATATCGAACCTGGTTTGTTGCTCTATTGACTGCTTGTTTATCCGCTGGGTCCATTGTTCTCTGATATTGTCTTCTTAATCTGTTTTTCTCTTGGATAAGACGTTTTATATCCTCTGGGAGTTTATTTGATGGTGCACATTTGGTTATATTTGTTACCTGTGTTATAGCTGTCAGTAGTTGTTTTTCAGGAGTTTTCACTGCTTTTTCTATATCTCCGGCAGATGTTATATGCGGTATTCGACCAAGGTTTTCCTGGAAGGCTAAGGGAAGTTGTTTCCAATTTATAAATGTGGTGGGGTTTCCCGTTAAATTTTGTATGGTGCCTAGTTGTAATATGATGGGGTTATGATCAGAACTTAAGTCGTTGATTGCTTGTATCTGATAGCTGTGCGCTATGTTTTTTAATATAGCTATATGTAATACATCAAGACGTCCGGTTGCTCCGTAATGTGTGGGTTCAGTGGGTCCTATTACTGTTATATTTCTTGAAGTGGTGTAAGAGTTGAGTATTCTTCCGTTAATATTTGAATTTCTGCTGTTCCAGACTGAATGTTTGGCATTAAAATCTCCGGCTATAATCACTGCTCTGCCTGTATTTAGTATCACATCTAAGTCAGATTCAAGGAGTTTTTTTATTTCAGGGGCTGTAGGCTGCATATATCGTAATACTGCTTGTGTTTTCCATACGTATTTCTATTCCTGTATTTTCTTGTGTTCTGTTTGGGGTTCGGCTATTGAATTATGTTTTATGTTTCTTTCCACAAAGATGACAGTGCCTCCACCTCTAGCAAAGCATCTGTCTGTACGGTAAGTGCTATAACCGTTGATTCTGATTTTGTCACTTGGACGAAGATGTGATTCATTTATGAGGATGATGTCTGCTTGGGTTTCTGCTGCAAACTCCTGCAGCTCCTGTAATTTGATAGATAAACCATTTGATTTCCATGAAACAATTTGTAATAACGATTTCGGTTTTCTTTTAGACTTATCCATTAAGAATTTCCATAAGGAGTGATTGTGTGTGCCTTAAGATAGCCTTGGCTTCTTGAGTTGGGTTGGTTTGTCGGAGTTCAGCAAGCATTTCACCTAAGTGGCTTGTTATGTTCAGTAGGATAGGTTTGCTGTGACTGATTTGGTTTTGGGTCTTTTTGGAAGGTTGATCTTGTAACTTCAGCATACGATCTTCCATCCGTTGTGGAGACTATGGTTTGATGGGAGGACGTGCGTTCTTGAAGAGGTTTACTGGTTTTGAGTTGTATCTTTTGGTTTTGAGGAAATGCTATACAGCCCCTATAGTTTTCAGGGTGTGATCCTCCGCAGTTTCCACACTTTGCTGGAAGTGTGCGGGGTTTATGGCATTCATTTGATGCGTGTTTCCTACCCCATTTCACGCAACGAAACTCAGCCTTGCAGCATCGTTGTGCGTGCCCAATCTTCTGGCATCTATGACACTGGGTTGTAGTTGATTTATGTTTCAATGCCTCAACTTTTATGACTAGATCATAGATGGTTTGGAGATTGTATATATATTTTTGGTCTTTACTTATTTCCACCAGAATTAGGGGATAGGGTGTTTTATCAGCTCTCTGCATTCGGCTGACTTTATCAGGAAACTGTGTATTTATTCCAGGTTTGGGAATTAGGAAAACGTTGGCAATTTCCCATCGCTCTGGGAAATAATTTAGCCGGAGGATGGCATTAATGATGGCTATCAGATGCATAACCCCTTTGCGGGGAAGTAACTTGAGCACCTTGTTTGTTATTCAATCTGGATTTAAGGGATTTGGGCTAAATCCCTTAAATTGGAGGTCTGCAGTGAGGTCTTCTATTTTTAATGTTTCACTTACTCCCCTTAATACTACTTTTAAATTTTTCTCACTGTTGAGTGCAAAAGTGTGGTATGGCAGGTTGTTGTTTAGAAGTTTGGTTATTTTTCTGTAGTCTGATGACGTTTTAGGTTGTATGCGTATTCCTTCTTCTGTGTTTGTGGCTTTCATGAAGGTAATATCTGAAGATTTCAGTGCGGATGCAACGGACGTCCACTGCTCCTTGGCCCTTAGGACGACTGGGGGGGGGGTACCCTTTCTTTAAGTTCATTATCTGGTTCTATCTCCGCTGTTTTGGATGTATCTGCAGTAGAGGAGATTTTCCTTTTCTTTTTGACCGTTTGGAATTCTGTGTTGGTTTCCAAAAACTGCGGAGTATTATCTAGGGATGCAGCATCCTCTATATTCGTGGAGTGTCATAATTCTGGTTCAGTCAACATGCTCCAATCATTTAAATCATCCATCCTATCCTCTGTGACTGCTGTAGGGGGGGGATGTATCTAACAGCTTTACTTTCCCTGGCCAGTTGTTGCTCAATAGCTTTCCTAATCTTAGAAATTCTCTGTAAACTTCTTCGAATATGCTTTCATTGAGAGATTTTGACATGTCTGATAGGAGGTAATAACTCTGTTAGAATAAAGTTTGAGAAATGGGTCCTAGAGCCCAATGTAAATATCCCGTAGATCAAATCGATCTACCAGCATAGGTAGCAAAATTTTGCACTTAAAAGTTTTCTGAACAAAATTACTTACCGAATCTAAACCAAAACTCAACAGACATTATTCGTCAAACTAAACGATATTACATTCACTAGGCGTTATACGACTCAGCTAATCCTAATCTTAACTCCTAATCTGCGATAGCTACCTGGAATCAAAACTGAAATCGTCTTATCGTAATCACAAGCGAGCCGCCATCTTCCCAAAAACTCAATGATAAGTGATTTGGATAGGCCGAGAACTTTTATAAAGGCTTTTCATATGGAGGTGGTGGGGTGTTTTCTCCAGGAAGCTCGGGTTCTTGATCCCTCGATATAGGCAAATCCCCGCTAAAAGGACACAAGCAATATTCAAATCAAATCGTTTTATTCCAAAATTTCATATTATACTACAAACTGTTTGGAAAATCATGTGTAACCTAGGATTAACAGTTCATCAGAATTATAAAACACAAATTTATCGACAGTTATATATATATATATATATATATATATATATAATCATAAAGTTGATTATACTAATCAGGTTAATTATTAAGGGAAACTTCCAGGGAGTGAGGGGGCTCATCGAACGAGGCTACATGCAACCCACACAAGTTGTCTTTACTTCTTGAATTCATTCCCATTACTTGCACACACAGCATCCATTGGCAATCCATTTCAATCATGCACCACTCAATGAGAGGAAAATCGGGCTGTAATCCCCTCCTTGATGGCATTCATTTTCAACTTCCAAGGATGCGCCCACCCTCCATAAAATGAAAAATTCCATTTTCTGAAATTATGTATAACCCTTTCAGAAGTTTATAACTCTCAGTCGTATCACTCTTCTTTCTCCAGTTTGCTAGTGTCTGCAGCCTACAAATTCTCAACCTGTTTTCATAATCAGTACTCCACAATCCTGATATCATTTTTGACACTCTCCTTTGCTCTTTCCACTGTATCAGAATCACTATGGGAACCAGGAGACTAAACCTGCCCGAAATAGTCAAAGTGAGATCTTATCAAAACCTTGTAAAGAGGCGAAATGACTTCCTTTTCTTTACATGTCAAAGTTCGTTTCAGCGTTGTATTAGCAATCTATGTTATATGGCTCTTGGACTTCAACTTCCTATGTGGTTAAATTTCACGATCCGTACCCTGATCAGTTTCTTCTAGCATAATCCCACCAATAAAATATGACAATGGACATCTATTCACACTGAAGGGCATGCCTTTATGTTTACTAACATTGAGTTGACAACTAGTTTTACATGCCCACAATTCCAGCCTATTCAATTCATTCTACAAGTCCTGCAAGACAACAGCATACCTGAATACCCTACCTATCTTTGCATAATCAGCAAATAGCTGTATGGCGCATGTTATATCCTTCCAAATCATTAATGTATGGTAGACTCACATACTCCATATACCACTTTTTTGATATCTGTCAGTCACCATTCTCTTATCCACGCTAATATTTTATAATCCAATCCCATATTCTCAAGTTTATGCAACAGCCTTCCATGCTGTACTCTGTCAAAAGCCTTACCATAATCCAAAAGTATCATGGTTTACTCATTCCCCTTGTCTAACTCAATGATAGCATTATAGATTGTGAGCAAGATGCTCACACATGACCTCTTCATACATCCTAGTTTTTTCATCCAGTGAAGAGTAGCAGTGAGCACAATGTCCTATACATTAGGATGATAGTTTTTAGCAAAATGGGCACTGTTGAATAAATTCGTCTGCATCTGTCACTCTCATACCATCTACATTGAATACAGTTGTTTCATATTCATCCTTTCTTATAATTGCACATGATGATAGAATTCTTTTGGATTGTTTTTAGCTTGCAGAGTCAGTCAGTTTCTTTTCATACTCAGGGCTTCCGAGAGGGGGGGGGGGGACATCTGAGACTTTTGTCACGGACTTGGCATCGAAAAGGGCCCGACCGTCGGATCCCGACGTGTCACATAACTGTGTTTATAATGCATGGTTTTAATTCTCATAATAATACAAAATGGCATATCGAGAATGATACTGTGTTTTTTTAGACAGACTGCTACGCGCTTTTGCTCGCCATGAGTGTCCGGAAGACACTGATTCTTTAACATAACATAGCATCATTGGCCAGAAGGGTGAAGCAAGATGCTTTTATTCCCCGTTGTCTGATAGGGAGGATGAATTGAAGGAAAGATTTATGAGCTGGGAGCTCGCCCTTGGGGGGGGGGGGCACGGAGATTAGTCATTGTTGCAAGTATTCAGGATGGCTTTTGGCCTCTTGTATTTGAAGAGGCCAGTTTCATCATAGTTTGCTGCCTGTTTAACTAGATCGTTGGGATGTGTAGAGATCTTTGAGAAGAATTTTTCCGCTGTAGTTAGTAAGTAGATGTAAGGGATGTTTGTATCTCTATGCAGTTGGACGTTCCTTACAAACCACAGTGCATCCAAGATCATGCGCAAACACTTATTTTGCACTCTCTGTAGCCTGAGGATGTTGGTGTTGGATATGTGGCTCCAGGCTGGAGATGCATATGTCACTATGGGGCGGATCGTCAGCAGGTAGAGGAGTATTTTGATTCTGGAATTTAGTTTGCTTTTTCTATTTATTAGAGGGTAAAGTTGTGCAATGGTTTTAGATGCTTTCGTGCATAAGGCTTTGATGTGTGGGCTGAACGTTAATCTTTTGTCTAGAATTACCCCAAGATATTTTGTTTCTGTTTGCCAGGGGATTTTGGTGTTGAATAGATAAAGGCCCCCCCCCCCCCTTGGGAGTTGCCAATCTTCTGGTGAAAAGTATCGCTATACTCTTTTGGGGATTCACTTGTAATCTCCATTTGGAGAACCATTGTTCTAGTTTTAGTATTTTGCAGTTTTTTAGTGACAAGATGTGGTCGTAGAGATCTGGCAAGTACTGCTGTGTCATCCGCATAAAGTGCTAAGATGGATGACATTGGGTTGTGTGGGATGTCCGCCATATATATCGAGAATAAGATCGATGCCAGTAGGGTACCTTGGGGAACTCCCGCAGAGATCCGTCGCTGACTGGAAACTGTACCGTTTATTTTGACTTGTGTCTGTCCTGGAGGTAAGATTTAATTAGGTGGACGATTCTTGATGGTATGCCTGCTGAAATGAGTTTGTGTAGTAATCCCAATCTTGTCAAAAGCTTTTGCTATGTCAAGGAAGACTGCTCCAGTGATGTACTCAATTATCCTATGAATTTGCTGAGTAGTACTGTGATGTTGTCTAAAGCCAAATTGTTCCCTTAGGAAAGATATGTAACTCATTTACTGAGGCTTGGAGTTTAGAGAGGATGATTTTTTCGGCAATTTTGCCTAAGTTTGAGATTAGGCTGATGGGTCAATAGCTTTCAGGCAGGTGTGGATCTTTACCTGGTTTATGCACTGGGACCACATCTGCGACTTTCCAATAGATGGGGAAATAGTTAAATCGGAACATGGCGTTGATTATGGTGGTGAGATGTACGACAGCTCTTTGGGGCAGCAGTTTAATTATTCTATTTGATATGCCATCTGGGCCAGGGGCTTTTTTATTCTTTAGCTTCTTTAGAACTTCATAGATTTCCGCTGTTGAGGTGTTTGGAGGTATGTTGTTGCAGGTATCGGTGACTTTCAGTGCATGTCTGACATGGAGGTGGATTTTATAGACATGCTTGATGTCCAAGTTGTCGTATGTAGGGACACTGATTCTCTTGGCGCGGATCGCTGTAGTTATAGCGGGTGATGACGTCAATAGGCGAACGTACAAGGTTGTTGCTGTCGGTTGCTCTAGCGCTAGCTAGTAATTGCATTCACAGTAATGTTCCCTGCCAGAACGCTTCGTTCTTGTTAGTATTTTGATAGACTAAGGTTTTGTGATTGTTTGTAAAGTGTGCAAATGTATAATGTAGGCCGTGCGCTAAAAAATAGAAGTATTCTTATTAATTTGATTTTTTAATTATTAAAATTATATTTTTAATAAAAATTTGACCAACAAATGTATCATCATAAATCTGGAAATCAAAAACCAAAGGAGAAAAGGGATCGTGAGAAGCCCTTTTGAAGATTTAAAAAACAAGCATTTACTACTGAAATATTTGAAGATGGAAGAACACCAAGATATTGAATTTATTGTACACTTTTTTAAAAGAAATGTTTAATGTTTTATATGCATTTTTTTATTAAACAAAAGTGATGCACTTTTTTAAGTGGAGCCCAGACCACAGACTTGTAACGGGTCCGAAAATTTCTCTCAGCGGCCCTGCTCAGACATAACTTTCCATACAACAATTATGACTCTTCTAGCCTGCTCTTTATAATTTTCATAATTGACATCAACCTTATGCACACGGTATTCTTTCCACATCCTTTTTTACAGATCTCTTGCTTAATGAGATTACACATCCGTTTCACTCCCTACACTATTTATACTTCGAGCTCTAGCGACACATTTTCTGATATCGTATCATTTAGGTATTAAAAAAATATAAATACTTTTCATTCACTGTCGATATTCTTCCCATCGAACAACCGATATCATGGCGCAGAATCCAGCATATTCCTGAGTTGGTCATAATTTCCTGCTTTGTAGTTCAGCATATAACCTTTTCTGAATGAAACATTCATAAGCTTAGTCACTTCCCATGTGAGTACCGCATGATCACTGTCACCAACCAGGAACAGATTAGTTATGTCTTTAACTGAAACCCCCTCTAACACTCTTTGATCTCTAGTACCTTCTGTCCTGCTGCTTGAGGAGGTGGTCTCGTAACAGCTTAATAAATTCAGTTTCATTCTTCTCCTGAGGTTTTACAGCTACCCAATCAGTGTGTGAATAATTAAAGTCCCCCACTCTTTTCGTACCCATTGTATTTATTTGGTGATGTATTTCTTCGTCACTGACTAGCAACTGCAGTAGGTCTGTAAGAACACCCTATGTATTTGATCTTGTTAAACTCTAGCTCACACCACAGGCTTCAAACTCACTGCCACATAAAAACTGTTATTAGCATTAGAATGACAGGTCTCAACGCTAATTGGATTCAAGTCATCCAAAATCATTAACAATGCCACTTCCTCTCATATCCTGTCTATCCTTCCTAAAAGTACTGTACCCTTTACACTCGATGCCAGTTAGCATATCTGCTTCTTATAGTCAGGTATCACTAATGTCTACAATCTGAGGACCCAACATATTGACCAGGGCAATAAACTCTATCTAAACCCTTTGTTTCTAATACTCCATGTACATACATAATGAGCTACCTACATGTTTTTGTGTAGTCTGTAGTGTTTGTGACAAGTTGGACAGCTTTCAGATCTCTGTTCTTATCTATGTATTTTTATGTATATATCTTTGCACGTGCTTAATATGTCCGAACACAAAATCGATCTCTTCTCATCATTTCCATGATAATGCTCACTCCCATCAATGAAATTACGTAATATTCTCACTCTTATACACAGATTTTCACCATTCCTTCATCATAATTTAGTTTCCCTGACTCTCTGAAACCAAGCATGGAACTTTTTTCAAGCCACTTCAGGCATTTAATCAGCTGAGCAGTGGTCTCACCCGCCCAAAAGCATTCGGAAAGATCCATGTCCACAGAGGGATTCGAACCTGCATTGGATACATTCTTACAAAAACTAAATAATATATTACCCAGAATGAATTCACTATAGAAATAGAACTGAACAGAACCTTTCATGCTTTCTCGATCTTCATCAAACATCAGCGCATCACATCTCACAGATATATGGTATCATTAAATGCCTGCTGTCAAGAGCATACTATGTACCTGGCGTGAGTCTCTTCAGACAGAAATTTCTACCATCAACAAACTACCAGAGAATGTTTCAAATCATTGAAAAAATCAGTAATTCCAGAAGAAGAAGAGATGATTCCCATATATCAGAGGCACCTTTTGAACGTGTCGCTCGTGTCCCAAAGAAATTTCATTTTGCAACCATGTATAAACCTATCATCCAATCAGTTCCTTGTTATATCACCAAAATATAAAGTACAACTCTTATTGCTATCTGGAGTATATCAGATTCTTTGTAATTTGTCCTACTTCGAACAAACGATTCGTCATAAAACGCATTTCAGAACATCAGTCTTATATTGAACTTAAAAAACACCACAAATCTAGCTTCGAAGAACATGGTATTAAAATACTAGCCATTGGATCCTATGGAGTGAAGCTAAATTACTAAACAGAAGCAACACCAAAAATTCGAACGTCTTTTCAAAAGAAGTGTTGTGCTCAGGCCCTTCTTTATCGTCCAAATTCCGATCTCAGTGCCCAATAAATGGAAAATTTATCAATAATTGTATTACTTCATATTTTTTTTTTTAACACACCTCATTCTCTGCATACTTCTTCCTTTCCCCCCCTCTTTTTACCTTGTAGTATCGAGGGTTTTCTGTTCATTTAACCGCAACAGTACTCAAGGATAAGGTGGTTAGTATCCTATGTCTGTAGAGGCGTTGAGTTCTCAAGGCCGGTGTACCTGCATGTGGGATGAAAAACCCCACATAAACTGGAGAGAAAAACCCTGCACTCCACGTTCAAGACCGGCTAACTTGGCTGTATGAGAAAGATCCCAAGCTCCTTACGTCAGCAACGGGAATGGAACCCAGGACATTCCTTTCCCAGGCATATGGTTGCGAGGCGCATAGCCACTCGGCTAACCGCGCGGAGTTCTCTGCATAAGTTTTTTTACACTCTGTAGTTCTCATGCCATGCAAGTGCATTAATGTGATTGTACTGAGTGATAATTTGTGTTAAAAATCGGAAAATGAGAGATTTGTCCGCCTTTGAAAGAGTACAAATCGTTGGTGCTCGTTTAGTCACATATATTATCATTGAATCATCAGTGACAAAAACTGCCACATTATTGTGTATCGAGATCGACAGTTTCTAAAGTTATGTCGGCATATACAGCATGGCAAGACATCATTAAAAAAAGAGACAGTGCGAAAATCAAAAATAACAGAAAGAGATCGTTGGACATTGAGAACTGTTTCGAAAAATCACAGTACTGCAGAACAGGTCAATATTCATCTTGCAGAACCTGTTTCCACAAAAACTGTCAGGAGTGAGTTTCATAAATCGAATATTCATGGTAGATCTGCCATTGCTAAACCTATGTTTACTGAAAAGAATGCTCAGCTGCATAAACGATGGTGTCACAATCGTCAAACCTGGATATTACAAAACTGGAAACGCGTGGTATGGTCGGATGAGTCGACTTTCATGCTGTTTCCTACATCAGGATTAGTTTACATTTGGAGAACATCCAAGGAAGTCTACAATTCGGAATGCGTGGTTCCAACAGTGAAGCAAGGGGACGATTCTGTAATGGTCTGGACAGCAATATCATGATATTCTGTTAGTCCCATTATTACTCTTCATGTCACTGAATCATCAGTGACAAAAACTTCCACATTATTATGTGTATCGAGATAGACAGTTTCTAAAGTTATGTCAGCATATACAGTACTGCAAGTGATTATTTGGACATTTTTGGTAATCATCCCATGGTCCAAATATTATTTATAAACAACAATATAGTATTACATGACGACAATGTCCCCCATCACACATCTTGGACTGTATGTACAGCTGTAATTTGAACAGCATGAAGGTGAACTTCACCATCTTCCCTAGCCAGCACAATCATCAGATTTGAACATTATTGAACCATGCTGGTCAGGTTTGGAGACCATAATAAGAAGATTCCCACCTCCAACGTCCTTTAAAACAACTTGAAGATGTTCTTCAAGAAGAATGGTATAAAATTTAAACTGTTCAAAACTTATTTGAGTCTGTTCCAAGCAGAACTCAGCTGTACTGAAGGCAGATGGCCACCACTATATTAATAAAGAAATATGTATGACAAAGATTTCCATTATTTTGTCCAACCTCTATATATTTTCTGTATCTGCTATTCATCTGAAATGAGAGCAGTATCACCTGTTTTTCTCCGTTTTAAGCTCCAGTGAGCAGCGAGTCATTCATAGTTGAATAAATCATATCTTTTTTTTTTTTTAAATAAAAATGCTTACCGCGAAAAATTGTAAACTTATAACACATTAAAAACATCATTATCAATAACCGAATAGTTTCCAGGATAGAGACTACTTGCATCGGTGATTTGACTAATTCGCGAACCGACTTTAAAAAAGTCGGTTCGCGAATTAGTGAGCGAACAAGTCCTTTCGCTCAGCTGTTGTCATAGAAATTACATTAAGATATTCATCCATCCACAATACACACTGAACGACAATCTATATACTGTATACTCAAAATACTGTTTACCTTGTTCAGAGCTGACTTTTACAAGCACTCATTGCTTATTTATTTTTATGTAAATCCCACGAAACATTGAAAGCCGATGGTACTTTGGTAGATGTATATACGAGTATTACATAACTTGGAAATCCTGTTCTAGACATCAAACTTTCAAGCCTTTTACCTCCAGTAAGCTGGGGCCACGCTTACCGGCGTGTGGAGATGCTCACTTTGTCAACCAAGACGGCTATTATTTACTGTATTTCGATGTTCAGTTCCTTTCTTTTATTTATTTTCTTCTGCATCTCACGTGTTTGTTGCTTCAGTTACTGTGAACATTGAGGTTTTGCTTGCTTGTTACAACCTGTTAAATTTTTGACAGAGTTGAATATACAGCATCATAGGGTCACTTTCAAGAAAGCATACACTACTTTTTTTTCATACACATATATATATATATATATATATATATATATATATATATAATTGTAATATTGAATATCTGTTTACAATATACACTTCCCAGGGAATGGGAGTACACCTTGCAGTTTAGGAACAACTAAGTTAATTGATGCATTAGTTCTATGCATCTGTGCGTAATAAACGGTACATTTCGTCTGCCAATCATATATTTATTCACAAGAAATTTAAATTAATCACTGAGAATCAGAAATGCTTGCCTCTGCTGCTACAGAGAACTTGAGATTTAACGGGCGTGCAATACCATGTGACAAAACAAGTTTTCTTTGAAGGGCTGCGAGATCCTTTTCCCCATGCCCTTGAAACCGGCATGTCTATTTTCACAGCTTAATTAGGTCCTTGGGGCCCTTATTATGTGCTGATCAGTGAACTGTGGGTCACTCTCCCACAGAACAGCGCAAGCAGGCGTGTCTCCTATTTTATTTTACATGTTGCTGTGCAACAAAAGTGCACATGACTTGTCTAAAATTTTCTTTACCCTTCCTAAAAGTTTTCATTCCTTCAGTCGAAATAACTGTGAGCATAAATAGATTTTCTTTTAGCAAGGCAGTAAGTAAAAAATCTGGATCTTCCTGAAATTAAGTGTGAACCAAGCTTCAACTTTTGAAAAACGGAAATGAAATTTATTGGGGCGTTTACAACCAACTGCAACCATATGATAATGAAAATCTGATATTCTTCGTTTTTAATGCTCGGATAGCTTTGGGGTATCAGCAGCATTGGATTAATTTTTTTTATGGTGAGGTGGGAAATAAAGTTAAGATAATTTCTGATTAGAAAATCAGATGCTCCTCCATAGGATATTCCCTCAGGATCTCTTTCAAGGTCTAAGAATTTGCGTAACTTTCTCTTAATATTATGCTACCAGATGTCTGGAAAAGCAGAGCATCTCATTCCATCACTCTAAAAATGTTAGCAATGTTGAGGAGAAGTAAAAAGTAAGATTCCCAAATGTAACAAATAGACCACATCTTTTCAATTTTATTCTCTCTTTACACGATTATTTTTATTTTATTTTGGCATCTAGTAGCTTCACTCACATCTGATTAAGCACATGACATTGGAGAATAGAGGGCCCATAAGAACAGTTATATATATAATGTATGCATGTATTTATGCATTCACGTATATAATGTAGAAATAATATCATTTTCGCCAGTGAAATCAAGAGCGTCTGTTATACGAAAACAGGCGCTCCCCGTTAAGAATTTGTTATTCATGTTAGAATAGCTCAACTTTTATTATATTATTCAGTGGTGGCCGGTGAAAATTTTAAGTGGAGGTGCTGTATATATAAAATAAAAATTAAAATATTATTTTTTTCCTAATCAGTAACCAATTTATTAATAAATAAATTTACATATTAAAAAATTGCTTTATTAAAAATATTTCACCCTCACCACAAACACGCACCAATAATAAAAGTTTCGTATCTCACAGAAATAACTTGCCAAACTTCACTTGCCAGCGAAGGTTGGTCGATTGGTAGAACCTCTGCTATTAATCGTTCGCAACTTAAACAAGTTTGAGCGCAGTTAGTAGTTGGAAGGGGTTCGATGGTGTTGGCACACTCTCCCACGAGGAGTCTTTGGACTCCCCGGAGGTGTCACATAATAACGCACGCAAGCATACGATTTAGCTGTAAGCGACACTGCCCAAACGAGCAGCGTCGGAATCACCTGTAACGTGCAATCACAAGCACAAACGAATATCGGCGAGTCTAGCTGCAATTGGCCGAATGTGATAATTCTGACACTGCGTTAGATCACAGTGCATTTGTTTCGTAATCTAAAGCGTTAATCGAACAATTCCAATTATTAGCTATTTCAATCAATGTCAAAACATAGGCTGTAACCTTTAACATGTTGTATTACATTTATATAACGTTGTAAACATTATTATTATTTATAAACACAAAAATTTAATTTTTTAAATTTTTTCCTTGGGGGTACTGCAGGGTCGCAGTGCTTATGTATGAGCCGCCACTGATATTATTATTAGTTTTATAAAGGTGCATTTTTAAAATAATGAAGTTAAGGGCCACAGGATAGTCATCGCTAGCCTTGGCGCATGCCCACAGTCCATTCGGAAAAACATTTACTTTTTAGTGGGAAAGATAAAATTTACATACCGCCCACGGTCCATTCGGAAAAACATTTACTTTTTAGTTGGAAAGATAAAATTTACATACCATGAAGGACAAATATTTTCTAGGCCTTTTCAATTAAGGCTGAGATATCCAGCCTTAGCAAAGATAGTATTTGGTCTCAGAAACTTGGATTCCTCCCACGAAATCTGCAGGTTTGGCTAGTGAACACATGGAATCATTTGCCATAATTACAGTGACCATATTTTTTAAAGGACAAATCAGAAATTGTTTCATAATAATAAAAAAAGCAGGTTGCGTTTATTTTTCACTAAAAGTAAAAAGCTTTATGACATTTATTATAAAATATAAGCATATACATAGCAGGGCCGTCGCCAGATTAGATCGCGCCCCGAGGCAAACAATTAAATATCACCACTAATGGTTTATAAGACAAAAATATAAGAACATCTCGAAATGCTATTTTATTTTTATTACAAGAGAAACATTAATGCAAAATGATTACATAATAATATTAATTAAATGTGTGCTCTACGTGGATAATGCACAATAAATCTGTTTATAAGCTCTTGAAACTTCAATTATTAGCTATGTACAAGTGCGCCCCTTATTTCATAAACTAAAATGTTTCTAATTGACATTAAGCAAAATAGAATTGTCTTTCAGGTTAAATTAATAAGGCTTTTTTATTTTATTTTTTAATTAATTTGAAAATTCTCTGTTATAATTCATTTACAAAAAAAAAGTTATAAAATACCGAAATTTAACATTTTAAAATATTTATCTAACTGAATTTTAAATAGTGGTAAGTTCAAATCATTTAGGTAAGGAACAAATAAGAACCAAGAGTTAAATAGTAAAATAGTGTGATGTGTGAGGGATAAGGAAAAAGAATCGATACCTAAATCATATATCACTATTTAATTTTGATATTTTAGTAAAGTATGAATAAAGCATAGCTTGAAGTTTTGTGCCCCTTCATGGCATGCACCCTAGGCAGTTGCCTAGTTTGCCTAAATGGTAGCACCAGCCCTGTGTCCACCTCTATTGATATACCATATTTGCCGGCATATAAGATGCACCCCCTTTTTTGTACACATTTTTTAGGAAAAAAACTATATCGCTGAATATTATAATGAATGCAGTATTTCAAATATAAAGTAATAAGTAGGTCTACTTTCAATAAACACCTAATCTAACTAGGAAAGCGTACCCACCTTTTAATCTTCTTCGTCAAAACCCAGAAATTCATGTCCAGAGCTAAATAAGAGACACTTGAAACCTCTTCTAAATCAGAATTTGAGTCCTCATACAATGGTACAGAGGACAATTTGTTGTATAAATTGTCCTCTATACCATCCAGTGCATTATTAATGCCACACTTCTTAAATGATTTAACCACTGTCTCAGTTTTCAGCATCACATGAATGACCCACTCACAAGCTTGCGAAATGCATGGCGTAACCTCAAAATCTGAAGACTGCATCCAGCAGTTTTCCACTTCTCCTTCATAAATCCCTTAAATGGTTTATTAATACAGACATCTAAAGGTTGAAGCTGACTAGTTAGACTTCCTGGGATTACAGCTAACTGAGTTTTCAATTTCTTGGGTTTATTTTTAACATCTTCTGTTCTGTGAGAACGAAACTGATCCCATACTAGCAGGGCAGGCTTCTTCAACAGTCTGCCAGAGCGCCTAGACCAAATGTTATCCATCCATAACTGGAATACTATAATGAATTCCAGTAACTGGAATGCTCTCACACACCGCAGGGAAGCAAGAAAGAAATCGTGTAACTCGGAACAGAGAAAATTTCCAGAAATGAAAGTAATAAACAACTGAGTATTGGCGTATAAGACGCACCCTGTTTTTCAGACTTATTTTCAAAGAAAAAAAGTGCATCTTATATGCCGGCAAATACAGTAGTTGCTAGATCAACTAATCTTTCTTGGGTCACTACTGTTCGCAAATAATTTATAATCAGTTTAAGCTTGGAAAAACGTCTTTCTACACTTGCTACGGTAACAGGAATTGTTAGCATAGTGACGCCGCCTACTGCAATATGGCTGAATGAGTGCCCTTATTAAGCCATGCCGTGAGGTAGGCTACCTCTATGCTACACCCTGTCGACGGTGTTGATTTTAAACAATCATATTATTACTTAAACAACCCATCTACGTTGGCAGGACTCGTCATTCTTCAATCTTTTCACTGGTGACATAACTTTACAACATGTACACATCAACGACGCAGCCATATATGCTGTGCTGGTGAAATGACAGTTTCTTGTTTCTATGGCCATGTGCTGCGAGCCAATATTCAATTTACTATTTCATCTCACAAAATAAAGGACAAAATGGCCATTTTAGAATTTTAGAAGAAAATTTTAGAAGAAAAAGGCCATTTTAGATTTTTAGATTTTAGGCCATTTTAGAAGAAAAAAAAAAATCTAAAGGACAGAGCAGTGAAATAAAGGACTGTCCTCTTAAATAAAGGACGTATGGTCACCGTAGCCATAATACATTATTCTCATGATCTTAGCTGCTTTGACACATTTAGCTCTAAACCAACTGGCAAAAGCCTTTTTAGAAATATTTCTCCACTGTGTTCAATTGCATCAGTGAAGTAAACTGGTATTCTGAATACCAGTTTGTTGTACTGATTTCATTAGCAGCAACATCCTCTTTTATTGATTTCCACCTTGCATTCGATCCGCCCCCCCTGTCTGTTTTGATTTCTCCTTCATTCTATTATTGTCTTTGTTTTTTGTTACCTACTCTTCTAGACTTCTTCTTCTCTTCTGATATTTTTTTATTACGATTTAGGACATTGCTAATGCCTCTCTTACTCTAAATTTGCATATATTGCATTCAGAATGATGTTCTCAATAGTTAACATTTTGTTTTATGCGTTTTAATTGCTTAATTCCATTACCACTACAAATGATACATAGGAATTTCATAGACTTCATAAATTTGATCTATTGACTAATTTTTTGTAGAGAATTATAAGTTTACAAAATCACAATTTAGTAAAAGAATTTAACCACAATTGGGAGAGTACGTAAGTAGTCATGCAGGTGATTGCTTTCAGATTGTAAACACTACTTGGTAAAAATATTCGAGGTCTGTTTCTCACCAAGTATTTGACTCCCAGGTTATGCTGAGTTATTAGTCTGCACATTATTTAGTTCCTCTTAGCTCCGGAAGCTGTTTCGCAGAGCACAGCTTTGCTAATCTCTGCCGCTAATATGTTCAAGATCATGTACTGATAAAATAGGTTAGCTGAAAATGACGGCTATCATATTCTTACTTCACCTTAACAACTATAAGCTTATCATGAACAGTCCTATATAGCATCGACACTATGATAGGGCAAACTAATCTAGTCTACATAGCATGCTGTGTCTGTTAATTCCTTGTGATTCTTGATTCTTGCCACTGTTTACCTATTTTGTGGGATGAGAAATCCAAGTTTCTAGGAGTGAAAACACTGACATGTCTGTATGAGATCAGTTAACTCATCTTCAGATGAAATTTTGCCCTAGACGAAATTTGACCAAAATTTTCCAAGAATTGGGCATCATTTCTGTGAAGGATATATATTTTAAATTTAAACTCCAATAAACAGCTTATTCTTAACAAACCATGCAAAAATACCCTCCAATGCATTTATGTTCAAAATGGCAGAGCTCTTTTAGTCCTAAGTAACATTTTAAAATCAGTAAGTGGCTGAACTGAACACTTAGCCATCACCAACACTTAGCTGAACCGAATGCTACCAATGATTTCAAGGCATCTGGGAAAGTGTGGATAGGCATAGGTATCTGGCGCTATCTTGTGATGATCCTAAATACTCATACTGACATGTATTACTATCTGAAATATATTGAATTCCACATCAATTTTTCTGAGATGAGATGCATTTTTTTTTCTTATGAGTTTGGAGGGAAAAAACTGCATGTTGCACCAGAGATTGGAGGCCTTCGGACCAGTTGAAAAAACGGAAAAAAGTTTCTCTAGTTGGCAATCACTGTTGAATTTATAGCAGGAAGGATGGCAAAATAATTCATTTGCATATAGGAGAATTAAGTCTGTGGTAGCAAATTATATACCAATGAGTATTTCAGGAGTGGTGGTAAAAGTACTGGAAAAGTTGGTCAAAAAGAGAACTCAGGAATGGGTGGATAAGAATATGATACTCTATGAGGGGCAGCACGACTTTGTTAAGGGTAGGTCATGCTATAGTAATATATTAACTTTTTATAATAGGATGGCAGCTGGGTTGGATAAAGGGAATGGCTTATATTGCTGGATTTTGCAAAGGTGTTTGACAGGATACCACATTAAACACTATCATGCAAACTGCAAATGGGGACGGATATGAAACTGGTGACATGCATAAAAGGATGGCTGATGGACAGATACTAAAAAGTAGTATATGGAGGATCAGAAAAAAGTTATGCATTTTGCGATACAAAGCTTACAAGCTGTGTACCACATTGAGAGAACTGCACTCCAGGAAATTGAAGCCAGGGATTTGGGAGTAGTAGTAGTAGATAGAGAGTCAAAGTTTAGAGGGCACACTGTTAAAGTAGCCAGGATAGCTCACAGAATTATTTGGTTATCAAAGAACACACTGACAGAGATAAGGGAGTTATAATTCCTGTTTATAAAGCCTTGGTTCAACCACATCTGGATTACTCTGCTTAGGTCTAGTCACCTGGATTTCTTAGAGATCAGGAAGTGGTGGAGAGGATTGATAGGTGAGTAACCAAGACGGTGAGTGGTCTGTGGAATGCTCATTATGAATTGAGGGTTTGTGGATTGCAAAACTTGGTTGATAGGTGGAAAAAAAAAAGGGGGAGGAGGATATGATCGAAACATTTAAGTTACTCAAAAGATTTTATAGAATAATGCAGGGGAAATATTTCAACACTTGGCTAGAGGAAGTAGAACAAAAGGTCATCTCTGGAAGTTGGGTAAGAGCATGGTTAACAAGGATGTGAGGACTAGATTTTTCGCTTGGAGAGTGGTGAATTAATAGAATGGGTGACCCGAGTGAGATGTTTTAAGTGCTTTGTCTGTTAATGGTTTCAAAGAGAGATACAATTGATAATGTGTTGATAGTTTGAATCTTAGTAGTCCATGGAAGTGCAATAATAATAATGATGATATGTTCCCATAAGGTTATGCAGACATCAAAAATTAGATAAATCCCAGAATATAATATTTGATAAATTAACGAGTAGTGCCTACACATTTGCATGTTCATGACATTAATTCAGAGAATAAAAACTGTTAAGGGTTAGATTCTAGTTACTACCTGGAGGAATGCCTCCATATTTCAGCTGCCCTTTGATTGGAAAGATAAGTTTGAATCCTATCTAGGAAGCAAAAAACCATTATAAGGATTTTTCAACTGAAGGTGAGTTAGTCAGTCTTGGGGTAATAATAACACACGGTATTATTATTACCCCAAGTCCTCATGGAGTCAAAGACTCATCTGGGAGGTCCTTTTATCACACACACACAGCTCATCATACCGTGTGTTAAACACACTCAAACTCCTTGCAGACACCACACTCTCAGGCAAGGCATTCCAATCATTTACAACTCTGCACGAAAAAAATCATCCAGCACTCCCCTACTCACACCCTCTTTATACAGTTTCCAGGGATGACCTCTGGTTCTCCCCTGATCTCCCACTATTTTCTATAGAACTTCTCGAGCATTGATCCTATAACAACCTTTTGCAAACTTGTGGGTCTCTATCATATCTCCCCTCTTCCTCATGTCCACCAGACTCTGCAAATTACATCTTCTCAATCTTTCCTCATACTCGACATTACAGAGGTCAGAAACTATCTTAGTCAGTCGCCTTTGGACCCTTTCCAGCATCTCTTCATCCTTCTGAATACCAGGAGACCAAATCTGGGTGCAATAGTCCATGTGTGGCCTAATCAAAGCCTTATACAACGGAACAAAAATCTCCCTACTTCCACACTTTAGTGTCCTCCACATCATTCCCAGAATCCTTTGTGTTGTCTTCACAAATTTGGCTATGTGTCCGCTAAATTTCAGATCCTCATCCACTATCACCCCCAGATCTATTTCCTCCACCTCCAACAATATATCCGTACCAAGCATAAATTCTTCATCCCAACTTTGTTTTCCAAATTTTAAAACCATACATTTTGCAACATTGAACTCGCATCCCCATTTCCGTGCCCAATCACTCAATTTATTCAAGTCTTCTTGTAAGGCCACAACTTCTTCTCTATTCTTCATGGTTCATCTCAACATCCAAATCTTCACCAATATCATTAATATACAAGTTAAACAGCAAAGACCCTAAAACAGACCCCTGAGGCACTCCACTAGTGACTTTCCTTTTCCTGGAAATCGCTCCCCCACGCACACACAACTTGTCGATACCTATCAGATAGCCAGTCTCCAATCCAAGGCCCTAATCTAATATCCAATGCCATCTGCTGTAGTTTGACTGTCAAATTATCATGAGGTACTCTATCAAAAGCCTTTGCGAAATCCAAGTATATTACTGTGTATCCTTCTCTTCTATCCAAGGAAGCAGTCACTTTATCGTAATAAGTAAGTAGATTACTAAAACATGACCTCCCTTTAGCAAATCCATGCTCTCCATCAAAGATAATACCATTGTTGTCAACCAAATTCTGGATCATAGTTCTCACAAGCTTCTCCAACAATTTAACCACAACACCTGACACACATATATAATTATAGTTTGATCACCTCCTTTATGAAGTGGCACAATCTTGCCCTCCTTCCACTCCTTAGGAAGTTGACTGAGTGCAAGACTCGTATTAAAAAAATATGTCAAGGCAGGTGTCAACTCCCAGCCTTATTAACATCTAGTTTGCTAAACTCCCCATACACCTCTTACTCACTTACAGTCAGTCTCTCCTCCCCATCGTCAACTGCTCTCAATCTCTCCATGAAGTCACATTCACAAGATTGAAAGACCTTTATGAACTGCTCATTAAGTATCTCCACCACACATTCTGCAACAGTTGTCTTTATACCATTTACTCCAATCAATGTCATCCTTCTATAATCATTCTTTCTTTTGCTGGCTACATATCGAAAGAATTCCTTAGGATTCTTTTTGGCTTCATTAGCTAACTGCTGTTCATATCTCTCTTTAGCTACCCTCACCAACCAAGTCATCCTCCTTGCCTGGTCTTTGTAGACCTCATGGAATTGGTTATTTCCACTTCTCTTATGCTGCCTCTACAATGCCCTTTTTCTCTGTATCTCATGCTTAATCTCTTTATTCATCCATCTCACACCTACCTTATTAAACCTTCTCGCCCTTGGAATACCAGCTGAATATGAATATGAAGGAATATGAAGCTGGCATGATTTTTTCCCATGGAAATTCAGATTATTCATCCTATAAAAGAAGCAAACTGGCCAGAACACATGGTGTTTACAGATATAATAAACTAAAATAAACAAAGCAGCTAAACTCATAGCATTAGCTGCTTTGCCCATAAATACAAACTGCAGCCTATAGGAACTTTTTATCTGATTTCTGGCAGGTATCTGTCATTGTCTGTGCTTGCATGCTTTTGTCTTTGCATGCTACAAAGAAATCACACTAATATGGAAACTCTGCTCAAGAGATCAAACATGGTTCTTTTTTTTACAGAGAGTGACAAAAAATCATCTACCATGTAAAGCTTCCAGGATGTAAATTAAGACTTGTATACAAAGTTATGCTGCTCCTGATAGAGTATTGTATTTCTACTCACCCTTTCTTGAATTCAGATCTTGATCAAATTTTCCAATATCTTAATCAGCATTCAATAGAGATTGGCTAGTCTGTATAATTTGCTCTCTTCACCCTTTATGTAATTCTTTCCACTCCCTTGAGATTCTGCATCCTGAGACAAGTTAAACAACCAGTTCAAAGGCACTGCCTATTCTACTGTATTTTTTTATAATTGACAAACAGGTATCCTTTCTAATCCTAACTGCTGTATTATGTACATTCAGATTTTGCAATATTCTGAACATACCTTCCACCTACTTTTGTTTTCACAGTGATTCAAAACAAATCGGTCCCTTCATTATTCCTTCCATGATGATACATTTTTATAAAATGAGCACTTACTTATTGAATTATTTCTTATTGTGCTCTATTTATATATCATCACCAAAAGTGCTTTTCCATAATACTTCTTGCCTTTACTTGCCACATACAGCAAAAAGCAAAAGAACTCTGATTTCCTTTAACCTACTCGGCTAATTTCCTTTTGTAATCTCCTTCTTGCAATGTTTTTTTTATGCTGCTTCTGCTTAATAATGCTACTTATGCATTTATTATTATTATTATTAAACAAGCCCTCATGGAGTCAAAGACTCATCTGGGAGGTCCTTTTATCTCTCTCTCTCTCTCTCACACACACACACACACACACACACATCTCATCATATCATGTCTTAAACACACACAAACTCCTTGCAGACACCACACTCTCAGGCAAGGCATTCCAATCATTCACAACTCTGCATGAAAAACACCTGCCTCTCACTCCCCTACTCACACCCTCTTTATACAGTTTCCAGGGATGACCTCTGGTTCTACCCTGATCTCCCACTATTCTCTGTAGAACTTCTCCACCATTGAACTTATAACAACTCCCTTACCAACTTGTAGGTCTCTATCATATCTCCCCTCTTCCTTCTCTCCACTAGACTCTGCAAATTACATCTTTTCAATCTTTCCTCATACTCGACATTCCAGAGGTCAGAGACTACCTTAGTCAGTCGCCTTTGGACCCTTTCCAACATCTCTTCATCTTTCTGAAAACCCGGTGACCAAATCTGGGCACAATAGTCCATGTGTGGCCTAATCAAAGCCTTATACAATGGAACAAGAATCTCCCTACTTCTACAGGTCAGTGTCCTCCGCATCATTCCCTGAAGTGCTTTTCCATAATACTTCTTGCCTTTACGTGTTGTCTTCACAATTTTGGCGATTTGTCCCCTAAATTTTAGATCCGGGGTGCTTAAGGGTCAAAGCTGTATAACTGAGAGGAGACCTCCCCATAGCCTTTAAAGGAATGTGGAGAACCGACCAGGGCTTCTGACCTAATGTCCAATCCTCACCTTCTCGTGGTGCACCCTGTTGGGTATCTACTTGGATACTGAACGAACGAGGATGGGCTGGCAATTTGGGATTTAGCCGACCAAATTGTATTCTGATTGGTTAAACTAAAATAAAAAATGATGGTACAACATGACAAAATTTCATGCCGGCTGGGGCGTCGTATGGTTAAACAAGGCCCCCGTTGTTTTCGCCAGGGAACCAGGGTGAACAGCGAAAAGTCAGCTACTGGAACAAATCTGAAAACAAACCCCAACTCAACATCACCAGAGTTAAAGATTGGTACTGTCAACATAAGAAGCCTGAATGGCAAAGAAATGGAGCTAGCTGAGGAATTAGATAAGTACCAGATCGACATAATAGGGGTGACTGAAACAAAAAGACAAAAACTGGTGAGATCTTTCTAAGCAATAAATACAAAATGTTATATTCAGGCAATGACAATCAAGGAAAAGAAGGAGTAGCCATAGTATTCAACACAAAATACGAGGCTAATCTTCTTGAATGGCAGTGAGTCTCAAGTAGAGTAATGTGGGCAAATATGAGAAAGGGGAACTGGACAATGAGACTTATTTGTGCCTATGGCCCCCACAGAAAGTTCTACTAAGGTAGAAGTGGGGGAATTTTTTGAGGCTTTAGAAAAAGCAACTGACACAATGAAAAAGGATAAGTTGGTCCTTGTTGGGAATCTAAATAGCAGAGTAGGAAATGATTGTGAGACATACAAAAATATTTTGGGAAAATTTGGAGAAAAGAGCAAAGCTAATAATAATAATAGCAAATACTTTTTGGATTTCTGCTCAGGACATGGAGTGGTTATTACTAACACCATGTTCCAACATAAAAATGTGCACAAATTCTCATGGAGAGAAGAGGCTAGGAATAAGAAAAGTCTCATTGACTATGTTATTGTTGATAGTGATGTTTTCTCCCTGGTGCAGGACACCAGAGTGTACAGAGGATTTGAAATTGGAAGTGATCACTATTTAGTCTTGAGCAGGATAAAATTGAATTTCATATTGAAAAGAATAACATGTATGAAAGTTTTAAAGCGAATAAAAGTTGAGCAGCTCTCAGATGTGAACTGTAGACTAAAATACACAAAGATTATTGAAGAAAAAATGAAAGAGTTTGAGAACAGGAATCAAACCTTGGAGATTCAGTGGCAAACTCTGAAGAAAACATTGATTGATTCTGTCAGAGAGGCATGTGGTGAGGTTGTCTGCAAGGATAAAAAAATCAGAACTCCCTGGTGGACACAGGAAGTTAAAGAGGCAGTGAAGGAAAAGAAGAAAGCATATCAAAAGTTCCTGTCAAATAAGTTAGCTTGTGCTCTTAGGGAATATAGAGACAAATGCAAGAATGCTAAACACTGTGTAAAACTAGCTAAACAAAAGTCATGGGAGGACTTTGGCAAGAATATAGAAAATAAATATCGAGAAGGTGGCAAAATATTCTGGAGGTTGTTGAAGAAGCTTAGGAATGGAGGAAAGAGTGCTGTAAAAGGAGTTAGAGATGATAAAGGTGACATGAAAACTGGAGAAAAAGATATCCTTGAAGTATGGAGTAATTACTTTGAAAAACTGAAACTAAATGAAACAAGCAGTGATGACAGCACAGTGGTAAAAACACTGAAATGGCATGCAGGCAGGAATACATATCCATACTTGAAGTAGAAAAAGCCATCAAAGGCTTGAAATGTGGAAAGGCAGCTGGAGTAGATGATATTCGACCAGAAATGCTGAAGTATGGTGGTATAAGAGTCTTACAGTGGCTGCACTGCATAGTTCAGAAAGCCTGAACAGAGGGACGAATTCCTGAAGATTGGAGTAGAGCTCTCATAGTACCCATATATAAAAAGGGAAATAAAACTGAATGTGAGAATTACAGAGGTATTTCACTACTGAGTGTTCCTGGCAAGATCTATGCAAGTATACTTGAGAAACGGTTGAGAAGAATTATGGAAGAAAAGCTTGGTGAAGAACAAGCTGGATTCATGCCAAACAGAGGCTGTCAGGATCAGATCTTCACTTTACGACAAATAGTCGAGAAAGCATGGGAATATAATGA
This sequence comes from Typopeltis vanoorti, assembly GCF_054136105.1. Classification (NCBI taxonomy): domain Eukaryota; kingdom Metazoa; phylum Arthropoda; class Arachnida; order Uropygi; family Thelyphonidae; genus Typopeltis; species Typopeltis vanoorti. The sequence continues at coordinate 25,221,313 of NC_143552.1, forward strand.
AGATCTGTATTTAAGCTTTGTCGATTTGGAAAAGGCATATGATAAGATGCCAAGAGAGAAGCTGTTCAATATGCTACAGTTATATGGTGTCAATGGGACATTATATCAAGCAATACTTAGTCTTTATTTGAGTTGTAAGTCAGCAGTTAGAATTGAAGGAAGTACAGGAAGATGGTTTAATGTTAAATCTGGTGTGAGACAAGGATGTACATTATCCCTTCTGTTATTCATTATCTATATGGATCACATTATGAAGGAAAGTGGTATTAAACATGATATCAAAATTGGAGATGTTAATGTCAGCTCTTTGCTTTATGTGGATGATGTTATACTTCTAAATAAATCCACTACAAGTCTGCAAGATTCTCTGACTAAATTGAATAGCTGTTGTAATAGATATGGTATGAAGGTCAGCAATAAAAAGACAAAGACAATGAAAATAGGCAGAATCATTGAAAATGTCAACTGTGTTGTGAATGAAGAACCTGTGGAACAAGTAAAACATTTCAGCTACTTAGGCACGATTTTTAGTGAAGATGGTAAATTAAATATAGAAATAGACAATAGACAAGACAGTGTTCAAACCAGTTTTAACTTATGGTTCTGAGAGCTGGGTCAGAAGTCAAACACTTGACCAAAGACTAGAGACAGCAGATATGAGAGTCCTGAGAAAGATTATAGGCGTGAACAGATGGCATCAATGGCAATATCATATTAAAAACGAGGATATTAGGAAAGAACTTGACATTGTCAGCATCCAGGAATGAGTTAGCAGAGCTAATCTCAGGTGTTATGGTCACCTAACAGAATTGGCGAGGAAAGATTAGCAAAACAAGTGTTCTCTGCCAGGTTGGCAGGAAAACGATCCAGAGGAGACCAAGATATAGGTGGATAGATACAGTAAAAAGTGCCTTAGAAGATAAAAATATAAGATCTGATAATTTTGTTAACTTTTGTTAACAAAATTATCTCATCTTTTGTTAACTCTTTCAATGCCATCATGATTTATTTTAATAGTTTTGACCTGAATTCTCTTAATTTCATTCCGCATCCATTTCATTTCTTGCCTCATCCAATCCAATTCACTTTCCGAATCTCGCAACACATGCTCTCTATCATTAAATCTTTCTAACTTTCTAACTCTCGACCCCTCTCTTCTCACTTTCCCTCTCATTCATCCTTCTATGTTTCCGTACTTTCGGTCCAATACACGTCCAATTTTCACTATCATTCTTCTCGCTTTTACTGTCATTCAGCTTTCTTTGTTTCAGTACTTTCAGTCCAACATGCATCCAACTTTCGCCATCATTCATTCTTTTTTCACTATCATTTATTCTTTCGATTTTTTCACTTGCGATTTCTGCATCACTTCATTTCTACTTTCATTCGTTCTCTCAATTTCGTTTCTTTCCGCCTCACTTTCGTCCCTTTTACATCCGTTACAGTTTTCAAATCGCTCTTTTTCTTTTTTCCTTATTTTTTAACATTTTTTCGCCTCTCTTTCTCACCATCCTTCTCTTTCAAACGTGCACTCGCGACACAATCGGTACTAACACTTTCTGTTATCAATTTCATATTTGCATTCTTCAGTTCCTCGTTCAGGTCACACTTCGCACACACCCTTCTTCCATCCGCACTAAACATCCACAAATCATTTATGTAATCGAAGGAATCCATATAACAGACCTCACACTTAACGAAACGACTGAAATCTAAATTAAAATCATGGAATGACAATGCCAACGCCATTTTTTTCTTTTTTTTTTCTGTCTGCAGGTTACTAGGTCTAATAATAACGATTTTGTAATTTAGTTTAGGCAAGAAAAATCCTCTACACTAATAATACCGGTAACGCACAACGTTTTCAGCTACTCTTACTCAAACAATTATGCATATATGCTTAATTATTCCTATTCCTAGTAAAACTTATCTGAATCAGGAGCTCTTCAAATCGCATCCACAGCGTTTGGCTCACTAGCGCCCTGTTTTACTATTTAGCTCCCATCTGATTTATCCTCCAAACTCTGAGAATGCAGGCTGATATTTCTCCTCTCAAAATCAGTGGCGGCCTGTACATAAGCACTGCAACACTGCAGTTCCCCCAATGAAAAAATGAAAAATTTAAATTTTGTTTGTGTTTATAAACAATAACAATGCTTACAACATTATATAAATGCAATACAACATGTTAAAGGTTACAGCTTATGTTTCGACAGTGATTGAATAGTTATTCTCGTGGAAAGGCTTAGACGTTGGTTATGCATTTTCACTATATAATTTAAGGAAATTACAACGTACTAGGATACACATTAAAATTAAATTTTAATCTATTTCTATATTTTGGCAATGTCACGTTGCCATTTTCAAGAACTTAAGTACAAGACACGTGCATGCAGGCACAACAAACAGTAAGTGAGGAAGAAGTAGGAAGCTCATTATTTCTCCTAAAGTGCCCTCTGGCGGGCAATGTTGGTATTCTTGGGCAATTGGGCTGAAGGTCTTCTGATGTAGGTCTTCTGATGAGACTTCCTCAAATTTGGGAAACTATTTTTTGCAAATCTTATTTTATTTTGTTAAAATAACATATAATTATATATTTATTATAGATACAAGGTTGAATTATGATGAGTGTCATTGTTGAAAATATGAAAAGAATTATATTTTTCAATTATCGTTACACGAAACAAATACACTGCGATCTAACTCAGTGTCAGAATTATCGCGTTTGGCCAAATGCCACTATCTCGCCGAAATTCGTTTGCGCTTGTGATTGCACATTACAAGTCATTCCCGCCACTGCTCGTTTGGGCAGTATATCATATGCTTGCACGTTATTTTTGTGAGATATGAAACTTTTATTATTGGTGTTTGTTCATGGTGAGGGTGAAATATTTTTAATAAAGCAATTTTTTAATATGTAAATTTATTTATTAATTAATTGGTTACTGATTAGGAAAAAAATAATTTTTTTTATTTTGTATATGCAGCACCCCCACTTAAAATTTTCACTGGCCGCCACTGCTCAAAATGATTCTCGATTATTTCCTGTCTTTCTTTGCAGTTTCTGATACCTGCTCTGACTAAGAGATAGTTGTAGCAAGCATTTTTTTTTTTTACTGGAAAAGAAAAGTAAATTATACTTGGCAAGAATTAATTATTATTCCCAGCCTTTATGGAGTCATAAGACTCATCATGGGAGGCCCAACTTAGACAACACAAAGTCTATCATACTACTATTTAAATTCATCAATTGTGTTTGCACTTTTACCACATTCTTAGGTGATGCATTCCATGCTTCCAGGGATGTCCCCTTTGTCCTTGATCCTCACACTTAGTCTACTTCATGAAAAATCTCCCCAATGTCAATTCCTTTCAACAGCTTCAATGTCTCAATCATATCCTGCCCGCCCCTTTCATCTTTTATCCACCAAACCCTGTAATTTTCATGCATTCAGTCTATCCTCATAACCTATATTGTACAGTCCTGATATTAAATTAAAGATACCAAGAAATTATATAGTTGGTTTAATCCTTTATCCAAGTGTAAGCAAACAAAGTTTGCACCTGAAGTATTTTCAGCACTGGGGCAACTCGTATAAGGAAGCTAAGACTTCACATAACTTGCTTTAGTATCCCATAATACAAAGCACATCTCCTTGCAAACATGTATAATGCGAAGGATCACTACCCAGACCAGTTTTGACCTTTATTGAGGTCTCTTCAGTGGAAGCCAGACCCAGAGCGCTTCAACCTGACTTAGTACCACCTCTGGATTTGGCTCCCACTGAAGAGACATCAATGTCTCTTCAGTGAAACTCAAATCTCACCTCCCCCCAGCACCACTTATCTCAACCTTCCAAACTACTCACTCTTTAACAACTTTCGTCCTAAGGGTGGTGTCTGCGCATACATCCGCTATGACATACCTTGCCAGAGAGCACCCAACCTAGAATCACCCAACTTTGACCTTCTTTGGTTGAAAATATCCCTTCCCCACTCAGTCCAATTCATCTGCTGTCTCTATCGCTCCCCCAAACACAACCAACCACCCTGAGCTCTTTAATTTTCTCTCCCTAAAAATCGACTTTCTCCAATCCCACTTTCCCAACAGTGAAATCATCCTCCTCTGAGATTTTAACGTCCACAACACTAGCTGGCTTTCCTTCTCCAGTTATACAGATCTTGCAGGCAGAGACGCTGAAACATTTTCCATCACTAACGACCTTACACAACTTTTCCAGATGTCAACCAGAATACCAGATAACTCAAACCACTCCCCAAACACCCTAGATCTCTTTCCCACCAATGACCCCTCCAAATACACAGTGAAAGTAGTGAGCCCCTGGGGAATTCTGACCACAACCTAGTGCTCATCTCCTCCCCCATGCAACAACATTTACACAGACACCCCCCCATACAATAGTTTGGCACTATAACAGTGCCAAGTGGGACAGCCTCCGCAACTTCTATGCCACATTCCCATGGTTGAACTATTGCTTCCGGCCTTCCAACCAAAACATATGCACTGAGCTTATTACCAAAGTAATCCTCACCGGCATGACATACTTTGCTTCAAATGCATGCATAACTGACGATGGTAAATGTCCCCAAACCATTCCAGACACCCAACATACAGTATCCCCCTATATCCTTTTGCCAGGATGAGATCAGAAAAATACTGTCCAAATTAGACACAAAAAAGTCTCCTGGCCCCCAATTGTTCTGAAAGTTTGTGCTCCAGAACTGACCCCTATCATATGTCACCTATATATACTCTCTTACTCCACTGGAATCTATTCAGCCCATTACCAAGAAGTGTGACAAGTCACTGCCATCCAATTACCACCCTATCTTGCTTACCTCAGTCCTGTCAAAAATTAAGAAAAAATCACCAATTCCCAACTCCTACACTATCTTGAAAAACACTCGCCAAATAAATGACTGCCAGTATGGATTCCGCCCCACTGCTTATTAACAGGAGATCTACCACATACGTCACCCATCTCTGGACAAATGCTATGGAGAGGTTTGGCAAATCTCAAGTGGTTGCACTAGATATCTCCAAAGCCTTTGACCGAGTCTGGCACAAATGCCTACTAGGCAAACTACCATGATTTGGTCTGACCAAGGACTTCTGTAGTTGAATTTCCAGCTTTCTGTCTGGACGCACACTGTGTGTGATGGCTCCCTATCCTCTCACCACTCAATTAATGCTGGGGTCCCACCAGGTTCTGTTCTCTCACCAACCCTTTTCCTGCTATATATCAATGACCTACTGCAATTGACCTCCAACCCAATACTCAGTTTTGCAGATGACAGCACACTTCACTCCTCGCTTGCATTTGATAAGCCTTACCTTCAGGGCTGGTGGAAGCGGGCATGCAGGCACCACAACGAAGGGGGCGCCGCCGCCGGGGAACAGTTCATAAGTTCATTTTTAAGAAACATAATTTTTTATCATGAAACCAAAAAATTCTTAGCATGATCACTATTAAAATAAATAAGGCCGGATACACCGAATAAAAATTTTTAAAAATTGTATATTGCTGTCTCTTTGATCAGCTGGCTGTTTACAATTTTGCAGCAAGAGCAGGCCAAATGCTTGCCTGCAGAATGTTGCGTCTACTGCAGTCTATCTAAAGTGAAACAGTGAATGGTTTTTATGCGCAGAAACGAATTTTCGTACAAAACATTTGTTGCTAGTTAGCCAGTAATATGGTACGCATCTCAGTAGGCTACTGACAGTAGTGCAGTGTGGACTATTATTTCGTCTCTGTGTCGTGTTGTGTAATAATATCTTGTAGGTATAAAATAGAAATGGAATCAAAAATTAAAAAAAAGTTATCCGGTGCACAAAATCGTAAGCATCATGCTGCGAAAGAAGTAGATGTTAAGAAACAAACTGGGGCTCTTAATTAATTTGTTAAAATATTAAAATATTCTGATACAGATTGTAACCAACTCAATACATCAGAAATCTGAGCTGAAGAACCGTGCACATCATCCAGTTTTCATGAAAGTAACTATTGCAAATTTGAACAAGATAACAAGACGCATGATTTAAGTGAAAAACAGTTAGGAGAAGATTTAGTTGTAGTTGACCACAAAACTAACACATTGTTAGTCTCTGTAAATTTAGAAGATCCAGGTGAATGGGGAAATAGTGATGAAAAATTACAAGTTGTTTTAATTGAAATGGGGCCTGTTCAAAAGAAAAATGTAATATATCATCCCAGAGATAAATTTGGCGACACGTATTATAATAGAAAAATGGAAAACGGTGAGCTCGTGCCAAGAACGTGGCTCATTTATTCCGAAACTTTAAATTCTGTTTTTTGCTTTTGTTGAAAACCTTTCGCACCTACTGAATCAAGTAGTCTTGTAGAAGGTTATAAGGATTGGAGAAATGTAAGTACAACTTTGCATATACATGAGACTATCTTAACTCACATGAAAAATTTCTTAAAATGGAAGGAACTTGATAAAAATTTAAAAAACAAAACTATTATTGATTGCCAGACTCAATGGAAAAGAAACATTGCACGAGTGTTTTAGAACGCTTGATTGAAATTATAAAATTCCTTGGTAGCCAAAATTTAGCTTTTCGCGGATCATCTGATAAATTATATGAAAGGAATAAAGGCAATTTTTTTAAAATTAGTCGAACTGTTTGCGAAGTTTGATCCCGTTATGGAAAATCATGTCGAAAGGAGCCTACAACGAAACAATAGAATGCACTATTTGAGTAAAGACAGTCAAAATTAAATATTGGAAACTTGAAGTAACACAATCAGGGATACAATTTTATTATCAATTCGAAAATCTAAATATTATTCCATAATTTTCGACTGCACACCTGATGTAAGTAAAACGGAACAAATGATTATTCGCTTTGTTTCCTGTGACAATGGAATTGTCAAGATCAGGAAAAACGTTTTAGGTTTTGCAGATATATCAGATTCCACAGGACATGGTTTATGTGCAACAATAATGGAACAACTGGAAAAATGGAACAATCCCATTGAAGACATGCGAGGTCAACTGTATGACAATTGGGCAAATATGAAAGGGAAAAAATATGGGTTCCAAAATTTGCTTTTAAACAAAAATCCTCGAGCTTTTTACGTGCCATTTTCATACTCTAAATTTAATCATTAACGATGCAGCCAAAGTGAATGCAGATATAATTAGTTTCTTTGCAATTATTCAAGAAATATACAATTAATTTTCATTCTCTTACAAACGTTGGGGATGGGAAAGTAAAATTAATGCAATCCGCCCTCTACGATATCAGTTAGGAGAAATTTACGATGTGCTTTTTGAAATTTTAAATAATGAAAATTTCAATAAAGAAACTCAGCATGAAGCACAAACATTGTGTGCTAAAATAAAGGACTACAAATTTATTTGCTCTCTTATAACTGGGCATGATTTACTTAACAGAATAAACCCTGTAAGTAAAATGCTTCAAGACAAAAAAATGAGCATTATACTTGCTTTAGAATCTAACGAAAACTTAAAAATTTTCTTACAAGAGTATCGATCAGACACAAATTTTAAATAAGTTCTAAAACGGTAAAAGAACTGAGTGAAGAGGCTGATGGAGAACAAGAATTTAAAACTCCTACGGAAGTCCGACGACGAAAGATGACACGACAGTTTGACTACGAGCATCATGACAAAACGCCACAATCACCAGAAGATAAATTTAGAGTGAATGTGTTTTATACACTTCTAGATGTTGCAATGTGTTCGTTAATAGAACGTTTTGAACAACTAAAGACATATTATGATAATTACAATTTCTTGCATAGATTACTACAAATTAATAACGAAGATTTACGAAAATATTGTGACAATTTAGAGATTCTCTTGTAGGACGGTGACAATAAAGACGTAAATGTAATATAACTAAATGACGAGTTATGTGCTTTCAGGAATATTTTTCGGAAAGATAATTTAAATATTCAAAACCCTTTTGATATTCTTAATTTTATTGTGTCCAATAATTTGTCTTTCTCTAACTTTTCAATTGCTTTAAGAATATTATTAACCTTATCTGTTAGTGTAGCGAGCGGTGAACGTTCCTTTTCCAAGTTGAAATTGATTAAAACACCTACTTAAGAACAAGTATGTCACAAAAAATTCTTGTTAGTTTGGCGTTAATAGCTATTGAAAATTATATATGTGCAGAATTAGATGTTAAGACCATTATTTCTAATTTTATGAATATGAAATGAAAACCCCTAAAATTTTAATTTAAAAAAATTTCAAGTATATTTTATGTAATTTAATTTATTTTCTGTTATTCTGTAAAGATGTTATTTTTTGAATACTTATATTAAATGTTCTAATTATTTCTGAATTCTTTTCTTATTTTCTCATCTATCTTGAGTTTCTTTTATTTTCCTAAAAGATAGTTCCACTTATAAAAATTATTAAAATTTTTTTACAAGTTACTAAGAATTTACTAATAAGAAAGATGTTGAAAGTTTATTTTTTCATAACTCTAACCAAGTGAAAAATAAACTTTCAACATCTTTCTCTAAATCCAGAGTAATTTATTAAAAAAGGGTGGCACACCATTTGGCAACTCCTATAGGTAGAGATGACCTGCTAATGCTTCTGCCTGGTATCTCCACTTGTGCCTGGCTCCCACTGAAGAGAACTCAATAAAGGTCGAAACTAGTCTGGGTAGTGGGCCTTCCCTTAATGCATAACATTAGACATATCTGCAAGGAGATGTGTTTTGCATTATGGGAGATACTGAGATAGGAGTGTTGGTAGCTTGCTCCACCTTTACAACTGAAGAGACCTCAATAAAGGTCGAAACTAGTCTGGGTAGTGGGCCTTCCCTTAATGCATAACATTAGACATATCTGCAAGGAGATGTGTTTTGCATTATAGGAGATACTGAGATAGGAGTGTTGGTAGCTTGCTTCACCTTTGCAACGAGTTGCCCTGTTGTTGTACCACCTTACCCCAGTCCTGAAGATACTTTCAGGTGCAAACTTTGTTTGCTCACACTTGGATAAAGGATTAAACTAAATTTATTATACTCTAACCAAGTGAAAAATAAACTTTCAACATCTTTCTCTAAATCCAGAGTAATTTATTAAAAAATGGTGGCACACCATTTGGCAACTCCTATAGGTAGAGATGACCTGCTAATGCTTCTGCCTGGTATCTCCACTTGGGCCTGGCTCCCACTGAAGAGACCTCAATAAAGGTCGAAACTAGTCTGGGTTGTGGCCCTTCCCTTAATGCATAACATTAGACATATCCGCAAGGAGATGTGTTTTGCATTATAGGAGATACTGAGATAGGAGTGTTGGTAGCTTGCTTCACCTTTGCAATGAGTTGCCCTGGTCCTTTACCCTAGTCCTGAAGATACTTTCAGGTGCAAACTTTGTTTGCTCACACTTGGATAAAGGATTAAACTAAATTTATTATACTCTAACAAAGTGAAAAATAAACTTTCAGATCGTTACAGGGGCGCTTGGAGAGACATTGCATGCGGGCGGCAAAGACCCTAGCGCCGGCTCTGCTTACCCTTCACAACTCGCCTCAACCTACAGAACATCAACCACCACCACCCTCAACTCCTCCGATCTCCAAGCCATCCTACAGTGGGGTTCGGATAACCTCATAAATTTCAACGCCAATAAAACCCAGTTCTGTACTATTTCCCATAAAAAAGAACCATTTTTCCCCAGTATCCTTTTCAACGATACCCAAATTTCAAGACAGTCTGAGATCTCGCTTCTTGGAATCACCCTCACATCAAACCTCTCCTGGCATAAACATATCACAACCATTGCATCCTCAGTCTCAAATAAACTCTTTCGCTCAAGACGTTACTTCACCCCCGAACAGCTACTAACATTATACAAATCACAAATCCGCTCAGCTATTGAATACTGTCCCACATATGGGGTGGGGCCCCTAAAAGCTCTCTCAAAATGCTGGACTCAATACAGAGGACAGCAATTAGATTTATCAATGATCCATCCCTTACCAACTCTATCCCCCCACTTTCACACAGACATATGGTCTCTGCAGTATGTATATTCTACAAATATTTCCATGGGAAATGCTCATCCGAAATAACATCAATAATTCCTCTGCTCAGTACAAAGCTCATTGGAACACGTGCAGCTGCTGCACAACATCCCTTCACAGTACACCTAGAAACAAACAGAACAAGTTTCTTTTCCTCTTGCTTCATCTCTGCAACAGCTGCACTGTGGAACAGTCTCTCACCTGCTGCATTTCCCAAGGAATACAATTTAAAGTCATTCAAATCAAATGTAAACAAATTCCTCCTTTCTCAATCCACTACCCATACACGGTACTAATGTACTATAGATTGATCAACCAACCTCCTGTGTATGGGCCCAACATAAAAAAACAAAACAAAAAAACATTCTCTTCATTCATCTCTAATCATCCTTCATTCTTCCTTATCCCTCTAGGAATAAAACCTGCATACCCACAGTTCATAGAACCAGGGCTGGCAATGTACCAAGAATAGTCAATTCATGCTGAAGGGGAGAAAGAAATAAAGGATGTACGAATTGGTCACCTACATGAAATCACATGCTTTATATGTAAAGTTTCCAACTGTTGTACAAGCAAAATAGTTACCATTTTAAAAACGACAATGTTCATAAAAGAAAAGCTAATTTCCCGACGTATAATAATAAATGCTCATCCCACGAAGTGCATCGATTACCTTAATATCGGAATAGATTCTCCTCCTTCTGACATGTGCAGAAGTGTCTCGCATCTGTGGGCGTACAGTAATAAAGTTATCATTAAATAGCTCAACTATGTCATCTCCATCCAACTGGATAATCCTTCCACCATAATTTTTCTGCCCATTGGCCATATAGCTCAGGAAAAAAAAAAAAAAAAAACTACTTGGGATTTTCCTTTTTAATTTTCCCTGCTCACTGTACTGGTTACCTTCCTCCTAGCCTAAGGCATATATTCCTCATGCAACTGTTCTCTACCTCTCCTCTTTATATACATTCCATAACCTCTTTTTCATCTGCAATTCCTGTTTGATGTCCCTGATCATCCACTTTACCTTTTTCACTCAAGGAATAATTTTGCTATTGCTCTTAATGATTTCTTCTTAACCATCTCCCAAGCAATGGTGGTTTCTTTCCTTTCAAATTCTTTCATCCATTATACTACTACAATCTAGTATCTGAGTCTATTATAGTTTGCCTCTCTTATAATTCCACATATATTCCTTTCACCTTGACTTCTGAATGCCCATTCATCCTCCAAGTGAGGACTACATGGTCATTTTCATCAACTGGGAGCAAGTGCTACATCTCAATAACAATCAGATCCTCTGATGCTGTGACCAAGTCCATAATCCAAACTCTTGATCCTCATGTTCCCTCCACCACATGCTGCTTATAACAGTTGTCTCAAGAAGTCCAAAAATTCAGTTTCCTTAGTAGTGTATGCTGCCTCCTGTGCCCATTTCATGCTGCCATAGTTGAAGTCCACCATAATGATCACTCACTTTGCCTAAACATTTTCTGCTCATCACCATCTATATTTCCTGATCTGTAGCATCATCCCACTGATTATCTTGTCCTGTCCTCTTCTGCCTCTTACCATTTTCCCTCTATTCTCTACTCTGAGAGGATACAATTCATCTCTTACCATGAGTAATGCTCCATGCCTTACTTACTTTCCCTATCCTGCCATTGGGGCATCTCAATTTGAAGTCAACTGCATCTGGATACACACACCTAGTCATGATGATATTTCATGGGTCCTCTTTTGTGTGAATATGGTTAGGTAAAATAAGGACAAAAACAAGAATATGACTTCTTGTTGAGTGCAGTTTATTACTTTCATTAAAACACTTGCTACTACAACTGCCTCAAATCCAGAACATCATTAAGCCACTTGCATACGAAAGCATGACTATGTTATTGATTTAACCCTCAATATTTCTATGGGTACTAATAGGTGGTTATCTCTCAGCAGCTGCATAAATTCCATTTTCCCCCTTCCAATTACTGTTACCATAATTAATTTCCCATCATAATTGCTCACACTTTGTCCATTGAGCTAATTTACTGATAAGGGGCCATCCCTGGAAGTTACGAAAGGAAACTGTGAGAAAGAGGGTGAGGAGTGGTTTCTTTGCATGGAGGGGGATGGTTGAACCATGGAATGCATTTCTGATAGAGTGGTGAGAGCGAGAACGGTCAATGCATTTAAGGAGTGGCATGATAGACTTTGTGTTTCCTAGGAGGGACCTCCCTCGATGAGTTTTGATAGACGTGTTTTTTAGAAAGGACCTCTCACGATGAGTCTTTTGACTCTACGGAGGTCTGAATAATAATAATAATAATAATGCAATGTACATTTTCCTTTTCACTCTCAGGCCTTTATGTAAACTGACTATGTATTTTGTTCTGTTAGACTCCACCTGTATTTCTCACTGTATTTTCTTGGCATAGTGAATCTGGCTTCAATTACCATGTGCCCTGGAAGTTACGAAAGGAAACTGTGAGAAAGAGGGTGAGGAGTGGTTTCTTTGCATGGAGGATGGTTGAACCATGGAATGCATTGCCTAATAGAGTGGTGAGAGTGAGAATGGTCAATGCGTTTAAGGAGTGGTATGATAGACTTTATGTTTCCTAGGAGGGACCTCCCTCGACGAGTCTTGATAGACTTGTGTTTCTTAGAAAGGACCTCCCACGATGAGTCTTTTGACTCCATGGAGGCCTGAATAATAATAATAATAATAATGCAATGTACATTTTCCTTTTCACTCTCAGGTCTTTATGTAAACTGACTATGTATTTTGTTCTGTTAGACTCCACCTGTATTTCTTGCTGTATTTTCTTGGCATGGTGAATCTGGCTTCAATTGCCATGTGCCAATTAAATTCATACACCTAATGTCTATTTTATGTTCTGTGTGTTGATGCTTAAGAACATCATGTTAGAGGTTTAATGGAATATTTACAGCACTGGAAAGGATTAAAATAAAGTTAGTGCTTCCAGTATTTTGTCTCAGTCACTGAGACATCTTCAGGGATTACAAATAAATCTTGAACACACACTCAAATACAACACAATACTAAGTGAAACACTAGATAGTGACTCAAGTCTAGGTGCATCCTCTATGGGCATCTGTATGTGGCCAAGGATATAAAGTGTGATCTCTGATAACTACTATTTTTCAAATTTTGGGAAGTTTTATGTAACTGTATTTATTTAAACTCGGTTGATTTCTGAGTGCCGCTGCAAGTTCTAAAAACAGTCTTTCTTTTTTGAATTTACTATGGTGGCTTATCTCCAGGAGATCATATGGGTTGTATCCAAAACATGGTCTGCAAGGTCAGATTGATCATAGTTATGATTGTAGATGTATGATTTGTGTTCTTCTAAATGGATGGTTGCTGATCTACCTGTCTGTCTGAAGTAAGCCAGCTTGCAGGAACAGGAGTATATAAATACTCTAGGTACTGAGAGGAAGGAGCTGATCTTTGGTAGAACAGATAAGGGTAGCAAGTTTATGGTGTGGCTTAAACACTGTGTGGAGGTTGTCCTTTTTTAAGGACCTGGCTATTTCAGAAGGATTTCATTTCTGAAATCCTTCTGAAGAGATGGCTGGAGAATGGTGGAGGAACTAATTATTTTTTTAATTCTGTAATCACTGTAGCCATTGGAAGGGAAGGTGTTGTGTATGTGGTTGAGTTCAGTTGAAACGGAGGTTCCACTGGGACAAAGATTGTGGGCTCTATTGGTTAGAGGTTTAATAATGCCGGGTGGGAGAGTTTGTGAATGTATCTGCCTGTATGAGTAGGTTTTCTATATACAGTGAAGGAAAAGTTACCATTAGGAAGGTGTGTTACTAAGGTATCTAAGAAGGGCAAACTATTGTTATTTTCCTTTTCCATCGTAAACTGGATTCTTGGATATAGGCTATTGAGGGGACTGAGGAAGAAATATAATGTGTCTGGGCCATGAGGACAAATAGAGAACACATCTACATATCTTAGCCAGATAGATGGTTTGAGAGGGACTGAGTCTATGGCTCGTTTTTCAAAATTTTCCAAGTAAAAATTGGTGAGAGAGGGGAACCCATAACAGTTCCCTGTATCTGTTTGTAAATTTTGTTCTTCCAAGAAAAATAATCAGAATTGATGGCAAAGGAAAAGAGATCCAAGATATCAAAAGGAAAAACATTTTTTAAGAGTGTTATGGCGCCATTTAAGGGAATATTGGTAAACCGTGATGTGACGTCAAAGCTTACCAATATATTTGTATTATTTAAAGTTAGATTTCCAATGAAAGTTTTTGGAACCTTGATTAACTTAAAAATCTTGATAGCCTCAATAGTCTACATCCAAGAATCCAGTTTACGATGGAAAAGGAAAATAACAATAGTTTACCCTTCCTTAGACACCTTAGTAACATGCCTTCCTAATGGTAACCTTTCCTTCACTGTATATAGAAAACATGCAAATATTCCATTAAACCTACAACATGAGGAGATCTGTCTTATGTTGATGGTAAGTAGTTGCTAGATTTCTGTTTAGGACATGAACTAGTTAATATTAACACCATGTTCCATCATAAAAATGTGCACGAATTCACATGGATTATTGACTATGTTATTGGGAAATCATCTGTATTACCCTCTAGTTCATTTTAAGAGTATACAGAGGATTTGAAATTGGAAGTGATCACATTTAGCATTGAGCAGGATAAAAATATTGAAAAGAAAAGAGTGTGTATAAAAAAGTTATAAAGTGAATCAAAGTCAAGTAGCTTTCAGAGGTGAACTGTAGACTAAAATACACAAACATTATTTGAGAAAAATTGAAAGAGATTTAAAAAAAAGAACCAGACCTTGGATATTCAGTAGCAAACACTGAAGGAAACATTGATTGATTCAGCCAGAAATGCAGTGATATAGTGAAGTTATCTGCTAGAATAGAAAAGTTAAAAGTTAGCTTGTGATCTTATAGAATGCAGAGAAAAATGTAAGAAAGCAAAGTACTGTAAAACTAGCTAAAAAAAAAAAAAGTCATGGGAAGACTTTGGTAAGAACATAGAAAATAAATATCAGGAAAGTGGCAAAATATTCTGGAGGCTATTGAAAAATCTTGAAATGGAGGAAAGAGTATGTAAAAGGAATCAGAGATAATAAAAGTGACATGAAAACTGAAAATAAAGGCAAGAGTTACTGAAAATGACAAGTGAAATAAAACATCTGAAGAGAATATTAAACATCTAAAGAAGCAATTGGCTGATGAGGAGGAGGAAGTTAGTATTAAGAATAAAGAGTCAAAAGATAGTCGTATATCATTGTATGGGGACTCGATCATTAGAGGTGTGATGTCTAATAAAGTGCACAAACATGCTTTCCAGGTGTACAATGAAACAAGTAACTGATGTGTTGCAGTTCAGGAAAGAGTGAGCATCAAAATTAGTGGTAGTCATAGGCACAAATGACTTAGTTGGGGGGAAAAAAGAATGTTGATAGAGAATTGAGGAAGTCGTTGCAGCAGGTAAAGGATAATAGTGTTGTTGGAAAAGTCGTTAGTGTGCTATCCAGATATGACAACAGTGAATTGAGAAGAGCAGAGATAACGAATAGTAAGATAGTTGAGTTGTGTGAGGCAAAGGGGGTCACAGTTTGTAAATCTATGGCGTGAATTTGAAGGAAGTTGGAATGGTTTAAGGTTTATGGATTGTATTTTAATGGGTTTGGTGTTGGGAATATAGAAAGGCTATTGTTTTCCGAGAAGGCACAGAGTCAAGAAGTTAATGTAGTAAATGATTGGTCTACTTGTGAAACAGGATAGTACAACTAAATGGATTGTACAACAGGAGGAAGATGGATATAAGGTTGAAGATGTGGTTGCAACAGAACAAGGTGATGGAATACATAAAGGATGAGACAGGTATGAATGGAAATCAGGGTCAAGATTAGGGAAATGGGAGTGGTCAGACCAAAGAGAGAGGTGTGGTATAGCAGCTAGAATAGAGAATGTTGGTACTGGTAGAATGGCCTCAAAGACTTAAAGGATTGTTATATTTGTACACAAATGTAAGGAGTATTAGAAACAAGAGAGCTGAGTTTGTTGCATTGATTGAGTCAGTATGCCCAAAGATAATTGTAATAACTGAAACTTGATTGTCTAAGGAGGATGACCTTCAGGATTTCTGCGTCTTATATTCCATGGTCTGATTATTATTTCTACTCCACTGATCTGAGCACTCTCTGATCAAATACATTCTTTTTGGGAGGAGTGCCTTTATTACCCCCATTCCATTCAAAATCCTCTACCCTTGAAATTTAAGACTTGGTTTTCCAACAAATTTGCCAAAGTAGTACAGGCTAAAAATGCAGGATACACTTAATGGATCAATCTAAAAATTCCAGCCTCACTTAACTTATACTACAGCCCATAAATGCAAAAAAAAAAAAAAAAATCAGCAAATCTAAAGCACACTTCACAAGGGCCAAATGTACTAAGCCTTCCTCTTGCTCAAATGGTAGTCAAGCTTTCCAGTCCCTTGCTAAGGCTGTTGGAGAAATATTCTGCCTTATGTTTCCACCTCTCTTTTTAAATACTAGTGGAACAATTATTATTATTATTACACAACACCTCCAGGGAGTCCTAAGACTCATCTAGGGAGGGCAACTACTCTACATCTCTCAGTCTCTGTCATCATCTACACCAGCGGCATCTAGTGCCTACCACCACCACTAGTATTTTCACAGACAATCACTTACATCCATGCCCATGGCGGGATTCGAACCCTTTTGGCTGCAGGGCGGATATGCTAACCACTCGGCCAACCATGCCAGCGTTAAGAACATCTAAAGTTAAGGCAGACCATTTAGCAATCTTCAACTCTTGTTTACACAATCAAGGCAAATCTCCAATTACTTTTCCTCAAACTACCCTAAGTATGCAGTATGAGTCTCACGATACGCGTATATTATTAGTTGGCTTGTGAGGCTCATAGTTCGCTGCCATGTTCCTCGGGCATAGTTTGTTACTGCACACCTATGAAAAGGAAATTCACTTCTTCAAGGTCAGTATGAGTCGACATACAAGTATATTCGTAGTTGGCTTGTAAGGCTCATAGTTTGCTGCCATGCTCCTCAGGCATAGTCGACATACGAGTATATTTGTAGTTGGCAGCAAACGTGTTAATGATTGCAAGGGAACTTATGTGGAAGTTGGTAGTACATTTTAAATCTGTTTGATGTGAAGTTGAAATTAATAGGCTAGTATATCTGATACTTGTTACCGCATGCCAAGCACTTTTACTTCAAGGTCAGTACGAGTTGACATACGAGTATATTCGTAGTTGGCAGTGAACGTGTTAATGATTGCAAGGGACTTATGTGGAAGTTGGTAGTACATTTTGAATCTGTTTGATGTGAAGTTGAAATTAATATGCTAGTATATCTGATAGGATGCTGTTATAGGCCAGAGACTGCAGAGAATACTGATTGTAAAATGTTTTGGGCAAATTGGTTGAGCATATAAAAAGAACGTGATCCTGATGGGAGACTTTAATTATAGGAATATAGAATGGGAGGAGGATGTTGGCTGAACCCTTCAGGATTCCAACTTAATTTATATTTTCATCAGCATATTGCAACAGAAACTCAGTGTATCTTTTACACCTATGAAAAGGAAATTCTCTCAATACTAAATATTACCTAAGCAACCTCACACACATCTCTCTAAGAAGCCAGGTTTGTATAAACTTTTTCGCTCATATGATATATCAGACAGGCAAGCTGTTCCAGAGAAATACATATGAAACAACACATCAAAGGGCATTGGGAAATAAAGAGCATTAAAGAAGCTTCCAAGATGGTACGATATCCTACTCAGTGCAACAAAAACCAAGCTCATCCTAAACCAGCTATAGTCTGCTTTCATAAAATACCTGAAAGTCATCAAACTAGGTATGATGGATATTACATTGTACATATCAACAATGAAGCTATTTTACCAACTTTTTGTAATATGCCCTCTGAATTTCAACTCTGTCCACCCTCACTCCTACTCCAGATCTCTTGCCTTATCCATTTCTTTCTTGCAATCTGAGTATTATCAGTGTAATATACAATGAATGTGTAATCTTTACGAAGTGCAACATTAAGCTGATAACCATTATCCCTTCCCCACACTCCCAGTTTATTTAGATTATCCTGCAGGATCTCTACATGATGTTTATTAACTATTGTCCCCCCTGCATCATCAGCAAACAACTGAGGAATCCTCTTTTAATCATTTCCTATATCATTAATATACAAATTAAAACAATAGTGGCCCTACTACAGAGCCTTGAGACACTTGATTAGTCACCTTTATTCTCTTGGATTCTACTCCACCATCAGGGCTGTCATAACTTAAGGCAATGCCAATGCTTAGGAGCGTCGAGTTTGGAGGAGATGATAAAATTTTATCTCAAAATATAAAAGCAGATTTTTTTTTTTTTAACATATTTTCTTGAACTTAGGGTGACATATACCCTAATAATGGTCCTGTTCACTGCATTTAAAGGGGAGGGTGGAATGGTTGAAGGGTCATTAAAATTCAAAGATGAGGCTGGCTGATGTGAATGAGAAGGAGGAAGTGATCATTATGAAGAAAAATATCATACAATGCTATTCAGTAATCAAAGGATTATTGAATAGCACTGTATGGAAACTCAGTCATTAGAGATATGATGAATATGAAAGTACAGAAACATTCTTTCATTGTGGAACAATGAAACAAATAACTGATGCTTTGAGGAGAAGCAAAGAGCAGGCATCAGAATTAGTAGTAGTTGTGGGCACAAATTATTTCGATGGTGAAAAAAGGAATGTTGATAGGGACTTCACAAAATTATAATAGATTTAGTTTAATCCTTTATCCCAGTGAGAGCAAACAAAGTTTGCGCCTGAAAATATCTTCAGGACTAAATATAGTGTTGTACTATCTTATCCAGTAAGTAGTGCAACACCAAGGCAACTCGTGGCAAAGGTGGAGCAAGCTACCAGGCACTTCTAACCCAGTATCTCCCATAATGCAAAACACATTTCCTATGTGGATATGTATACTGTTATGCATTAAAGGGATTGGCCATCTACCCAGACTAGTTTCGACCTTTATTGAGGTAGAATGGGAGTTCATGTCTCTCATCATTGGCCTTTGGAGAATAAAGCATGCTGAGGATCAGCAGACAGTAAAAGAGGAGTATGATATAAGATAGAGTAGGATAGTAGGAGGTAAAAAGAGGCCTCAGTCAACCTGTTTAGCCTTATTGGCTAATTGGTCTGTAACATATAATCTCAATTTACCTGTTCATAAAAGGTTAAACATAGACTTTTGTCTCTAGTTCTCATATTATTTTATCTAAAGTAATGATTTACTCCAGTATTAATGGAGGTTCTTTTTATGTTACTAGATATAATATCCTTATTTTTATTCCAGGTAAATAATATATATATATATATATATATATTTTTTTTTTTTTTTTTTTTTTTAAACAGGATATAAATAATAGGACTTGTTTAAATATTTATTTTAAATCTAAAATAACGGGACTTAAGGTCCGGTAAGTAGGAATGAATAGGAACTTACTGAGGAACTTGTATACCTGGTACCACTGGGACTTAGAATGGGGAAGAGACTGGCCCGGGAGATGCCGCTCACGAGGAGCGGCACCGCCTCGCAGTAAGCCTTCGCCGCCCGGGTTCTCAGCTCTCCCCCCCTTGTTTGGAGTAAAGAAACCGTGCCAGCGAAAGCTTTCTGGCTAGGGGAAACAGAGTGGTTATTCTTTTTCCTGGGGTGGGGGGGGATGGTGGGTTTTTTTTTGGGTTCTAAAGAGATATACAGGGCTTGATGCGTCCCTGTATAAGAAAGCATATTATCGGTGGTTTGCAGTATTGATTCACAAATTTAAAGTCTCCTAGTAAGTGCCTTTCTTGTGCAAGAAATTTGTGTAAGTAGAAAAAGAAACCTTTTCTTATTCTTGCATACATTAAATTTGCGTCTCGTACCTGGGATTTTTTCCGTACTTTCCAGATGTGATATTTTAGTACATTGATTAGGAAGATAGTGAACTTTTGGGTTTTTTGGACTGGTGGCGGGAATTGTAGTCGTACTACCTCTTCTACTGTCAGCATGGGGATTCCCAATGCTGTGCTGAGTCTCCGCCAGATGCGTTGGGCTGGTGGGCAAAAATAAAAGAAGTGGTCCACCGTTTCCACGTCCCGGCAGACATCGCAGAATGGGTCGCATGGGTTAGGTACATACCGGGATTTCACCTGTTTCACCGGGAGCCGCCCGTAGGCTATTCTCCAGGCTAGATCCCGATGAAAAGGCTGTCCCCAGCTATTTTTGATGTTTCTGAAGAGAATTTCATTATTTGTACTAAGATTGGGTGTATCACGCCTGGAAAGTTGGAAGAAATCCCAGTATACTGCTTTGGGTTTGTGTGTGAGGATTGCTATTCCTCTGTCTCTGAGTGTTGTGATCGATTTCACTACTGTACGGTACCACTTGGGCACCCCTCTTGCGCGGGGTCCAGCATAATCCGTGATCCCAAAGAGGGGGAGGAAAAGTCCTATAAAATATCTAATTAGTAGGCCAGAAATGTGGTTGGAGTTTAAGGCCTTCCGTACGGTTTTGAACGTGTTTGCTTGTAGCAAGCTTCTGTGATCGGGCAGAGCATAACCCCCTTCTTCCTGTTTGAGTTGTAGATATTCTTTCTTTACTTCGCGTTTTCTCCCATTCCAGAAGAAATCCAGGAGTTCTTTTGAGATATTTATTTTCTTGTGCCAGTGTGATGCCTGTGATATTGACAGTGTGCATCAGCATTGGGGTGACGATTGTTTTTATTACTGTCGCTCTGCCATAAAAGGAGAAGGTTGGTTTGAACAGCCTTATCCTTTCCCTGCTTGTCTCCTGCAATTTTTGGATTGGTAGTGCTAGGGTGTCTGAAAAGGGCACGCCTAGTATAGTTAGAGGCTGTGTCTGTAGCGTTAAACCGTAGGGAAGTCCAGTGCTATGGAAATTTCCGAAACTTTTGATTTTGGTTTTTTGTGCGTTAACGCGAAGACCACTGACTATGCTGAATTTTTGCAGCGTGTGCAGATAGATATAGATGGACTCAGAGTCTCTGAGTGTAGCCACTACATCGTCTGCATATGCCACTATTTTGCATTGTCTGGAGCCTTGGGGCAGTGGAATACCGTTAATTGCGGGGGTGTTATCAATTCTTTTGATTAGGGGTTCTAATACTAGGGAGAAGAGGAGGGGGCTTAGCAGGCAGCCTTGCCTAACCCCTCTCTTTATGCGGATTGGTTCTGTTAGAAACCCATTAATAGATAGTTGGGTCGTGGCTTCCGCATACATGTTTTTAATTGTACGCCGAAGTCTCGGGCCCACGCCTGTTTTTAGTAGGATGTTCTGCAAGTACCTGTGGTTGACGCTGTCAAACGCTTTCTCCAGGTCGGTGGAGAGAAGTGCCAGGGGGTATTTTTTCTCTTTGGCCAGTTTGATCAAGTCTCTTAACAAAAAGAGATTGAATTCCATAGATCTACCAGGGATCCCATAGACCTGTGAGCTTGTTATTATTTTTTCGATACCACCCTTGAGGCGCATGCAGATAATTTTTGCAAAAATCTTGTAGTCTACGTTGGTTAGGGAGATTGGACGCCAGTTATTCGACAAAGTCCGATCTCGGTCTTTCTTGGGGATAAAGATGGTGTGGCTCTTAACGAATTCCTCGGGGATGTTTCCCGAAGTGAGGAATTCGTTAAAGATGTTTATTAACGCTGCCAATGCAAATTCCCAGATAGATCTATAGAATTCTATCCCCAGTCCGTCTGGCCCTGGGGTCTTCTTTGTTTTCATCATTCTGTACGTGGCCTTTAATTCGGCTGCAGTTATCGGCCTGTCCTGTAGGGCACTAAGATGATCGGGAAAACGTGTTGCGTCCCACTCACTGAAGTCATCCGTGCCCTGCCGGTCAGAGAAGATACCGATATACTGCTGATGAAAGTGACCGAGTATTTCGTGGGTTGAGCGTAAAATCTGGCCCTTCTCCTCGATCTGGTGAATCGTTTTCTCATCATTAGCCGCCACCCGTTGTTGGTTGCAGAATGCGGCGGAAGGTGTTTCCAAATGTCTGAGATAGAGTCTCGTTCGAAAGTCGAGGTCCTCGACTCTACTCTGCCGCTCTTGCTGCAGTTCTATTTCTACTTGTCTGATGAGATCTCCGCAGGGAACTCCGCTCCGTTCGTTTGTCCGGTACCAGCCGAGTTCCCTGTAGAGATCCCTCAGCCGTTTGCGTTTTTGGTAGGCCCTTTCGCGTCCACATTTTTGGAACAGTTCCCTAGCCTGCCTCTTGAAGGTCAGCCAGTTTTCCCAGTCCCAGTTGGTGTTTGTCCATCCGTCACAGAGGTTCTGTAGCTGGTCGCTGAAAAGACTGGGGAAGGTAGGAGGGAGCCTCCAAGGACCTCTGGCTGTTTCCATCACCTCTGGGAGCGTGATTTTTAGTATGACCATCTTGTGGTCGGTTGTCAAGTTATGCACTGCAGTGTGACGTATCCTCTGAACATATTGTTCCAGGTTTTGGGACACGTACACCCTGTCTAGTCTTGTCGATATCTGGCCGCGGCCCCACGTAGTTTCTACTTTGGCGGGGTTATTCCGCCTCCAGATATCGACGAGGTCAAAATTTATACAGCATCGATTTAAAGCGGCAATGCCGCCAGTTCCGTTGTTTGCGTTCCCGCCTATTTTGTCTAGACGTGTGTCTTCCACACAGTTCCAGTCTCCTGCAACTATTAGGTGTTCTGCTCCCAGGAGATAGTTTTCAAGGGCAGAGAAGAAACCACTTCTGTGGTATGGATTGTTCGGGGCGTAAACTGCAGCAAGTCGGATGGTACGGCCACCGTACTTCCAGTCCACCGTTACTAGGCGTCCTGTGGCGTCTTTTTGGACGTTGAAGAACCCCCCCGCGATTGGGGGGCGAATTAGTATCCCCACCCCTCGCGAGTGAGCGTCCCCGAAGCACCAGTAGCTGGTGACCGGATAGCTTCTTGAGAAGTTCTCCACGTCCCAATGCTTATAGAAATGGGTTTCTTGTATCAGGAGGATATTAATTTTGTGTGTTAACATTAGCCTCCAGACAGCGCTTTGCGCAAAGGGGTTGCGTAGTCCGTTAGTGTTTAAAGTTGCGATTTTAACTTCCATGTTGGTGTTAGAATGAGGGGGGGGCGTTATCTGGTGTTTGTTTTATGAAACCCGGTTCTGGTTCCTCGTCGGAGCTGGTTGCACTTTGAGCATCCGAGACAATGACAAGCCTGTCTGTAGAGTCCCTGTCTTCGTCAGAGTCCATTTCGTGGACTTGGGGTTGTGCCAATTGATCCATTACTGGGGGTAGGCTCTCTAACATTGTAACGTCATTGTCGAGGGGCTTTGCGCCTATTGTTCGACGTTGACCTGTGGTCTCTGTTTCGTCCTCCGATGACATCATGCTGCTTTGTTTCGCTTTTTTCTTTTCCTGTGATTCCGTTTCTCTTGCGCGCTTTGTTGGGGCGCTGGGTGTGACCTCTTCCTCTTTTCTGCAAGCTTCATGGTTTGCCACATTGATGCTGGTGATGTTCTGTGTGTGGCGGCTTGCCTTGGGTATCTTTGGGGTTTTCGTTTCCGTTGCTGCTTCCTTTTCAGCCTGCTGGCCGAGCTCCGGAAAATCGCTCCTTGATATTTTCTCAGGGTTCCCGATGGGCGTTGCCCTAATCGGTGTTATGGTCCCTCCTGTTGCTTCTGAGTGTGTCTTGTACGGACATGTGTCCAATTTGTGGGTCAGAGCCCCACACTTAATACAGGGTTCTGTACAGCTTTCCATTTTATGCTTTGAAGATTTGCAATTTCTGCATTGTATTCGAGGGCAATCTGCCCCAAGGTGTTCCTCCGAATTACATCTAAAGCATCTTTTTTTCACACCTGGGTAGTTCACCATTACCCTCGTTCCCCCAAAAAAACAAAATTGGGGACTTCTTTTTTCATGTCAATCTGGATTTCAACATCTCCTGTTTTCCATCCTTTATAGTCTGCATACTCCATTGCTTTAATCTCGTGAATTTCCCCCCATTGGCTAAAGAATTTCTTGACTTCAGGTTCGTTCTCTAGGTATTCTAGTGGAAACCTGGTTATTTTTAGCGTTTTTCGTAGGCTCCCTACTAGAAACGGTCTGATTGTTTGTCCACAACAAATGAAACCCTCTAATAATTTCTTTTTTGTTTGTTCGCTTTTGACCACTATTTGAAATCTATTGTTCCCATAAGGTATAAAACCGTATATATTTTCAGCCCATACTGTTTCGATTAGAGCTCTCGCTAACGCCCGCTGATCTACGGGCTTCGTGAGCTCGATACCGAGCGTCCTAGTTCTAGGCAAAAAATGCGACATGGTTACAGAAATTCCTGACTACTGGGTGTAGAAAGGGAATGTAAGGGAGGGCAAAATCGAGGAACGTTGGGCGTTCCTCGCCGCAAACAAAGCGATACCAGAATAGACGGATAAAACAGGCAATAAAAGAAAAAAAAAGGTCTTACCAAAGCTGGGGAACTACTGCGGAATCTGAGCATGGAGCTCTCTTTTCGGGCCGTTGAAACTGGATCTTCTTGAGAGGTAGACGTCTGCCTTCGGCCGGAGCTTTCTCGGGGGTTCTCGGGAACTGTCTCTGGAATCCGCTGCGTTCTGCCGATGTCGATATTGAGGTCTCTTCAGTGGGAGCCAGGCCCAGAGCTGGAGATACTAGGCAGAAGCAGTAGCAAGTCATCTGTGCCTATGGGAGTTGCCAAAAGGTTTATCACCTTTTTTTTAAAAATTACTCTGGATTTAGAGAAAGATGTTGAAAATTTATTTATCACTAGGTTAGACTATAATAGATTTAGTTTAATCCTTTATCCCAGTGAGAGCAAACAAAGTTTGCGCCTGAAAATATCTTCAGGACTAAATATAGTGTTGTACTATCTTATCCAGTAAGTAGTGCAACACCAAGGCAACTCGTGGCAAAGGTGGAGCGACTTGCTACTGCTTCTGCCTAGTATCTCCAGCTCTGGGCCTGGCTCCCACTGAAGAGACCTCAATAAAGGTCGAAACTAGTCTGGGTAGATGGCCAATCCCTTTAATGCATAACAGTATACATATCCACATAGGAAATATGTTTTGCATTATGGGAGATACTAGGTTAGAAGTGCCTGGTAGCTTGCTCCACCTTTGCCACGAGTTGCCTTGGTGTTGCACTACTTACTGGATAAGATAGTACAAAACTATATTTAGTCCTGAAGATATTTTCAGGCGCAAACTTTGTTTGCTCTCACTGGGATAAAGGATTAAACTAAATCTATTATAGTCTAACCTAGTGATAAATAAATTTTCAACATCTTTCTCTAAATCCAGAGTAATTTTTAAAAAAAAGGTGATAAACCTTTTGGCAACTCCCATAGGCACAGATGACTTGCTACTGCTTCTGCCTAGTATCTCCAGCTCTGGGCCTGGCTCCCACTGAAGAGACCTCAATAAAGGTCGAAACTAGTCTGGGTAGATGGCCAATCCCTTTAATGCATAACAGTATACATATCCACATAGGAAATGTGTTTTGCATTATGGGAGATACTGGGTTAGAAGTGCCTGGTAGCTTGCTCCACCTTTGCCACGAGTTGCCTTGGTGTTGCACTACTTACTGGATAAGATAGTACAACACTATATTTAGTCCTGAAGATATTTTCAGGCGCAAACTTTGTTTGCTCTCACTGGGATAAAGGATTAAACTAAATCTATTATAGTCTAACCTAGTGATAAATAAATTTTCAACTTCACAAAATTGTTGCAGGTGGATAATAATGGATACTAATATTGTTGGGAAAGTTGTTAGTGTGTTTCTCAGATGACAATAATGAGCTGAAAGGAGAGCAGAGATAATGCATAGCAGGATTGTTGAGTTGTGTGAGGTAAAGGGAGTTGAATCTGGAGTGAGTTTGAAGAGAGGCTGAAATGGTTTAAGGGTGATAGATTGCATTTGAATGGATTTAGCGTTAAACATTTAGAGAAGCTATTGTTTGCTGAGAAAGCACAGAATCAAGAAGCTAGTGTAACTAATGATCAAAGGGTGATTGTCAAGCAGGATATCACAGACAAACAGTTGTAGGGCAGAATAAAGATGGATACAAGATTGAAGATGTAATTGCAACAGGACAAGGCATAAAGAGGTATGAATGGCAGTCAGGATCAGGGAACCAGAAGTGGTCAGACTGAAGAGAGGTGAGATGTAGCTGCTAGAATAGAGAATGTTGGTGTTGGTAGGATGGCCTTAAAGACTTAAAGGATTGTTGTGTTTGTATACAAATGTAAGGAGTATTGGAAATAAGGGAGTTAAGTTTGTTGCATTGATTGAGTCAAGTACACCCTAGATAATTGGTCTAAGCGAAACTTGGTTGTCTGAGGATGATGTATTGTTGGAAACAGAAATGGAGAATTATACATTTCTTCATTGCTCATTGGTGTACTTAGTGCTCGTGTAAAATTGGTGATTTTCATCTGATTTTATTGTGTTATTTTTCTTAGAAAATTAGTATTGTATAATATATTAGTATAGATTTTCATGTTTTTAAGTATTTATTATTTTTATAACATATTTTGCCAGCCTGGTTGGCACATCTGCTCTCACGCCAAAAGTCTGCAGGTTCGAATCCTGCCGTGGGCACGGATGTTTGCGATTGTCTGTAAAAATACTAGTGGCAGTGGTCGGTGGTAGATGGCATTGGTGTAGATGAAGAAGGTAGTTGCAATTAGTGGAGATAGAGAGTTGTAGAGTAGGTGCCCTCCCTCGATGAGTCTTTGAACTCCCTGGAGGTGTTAAATAATAATAATATTAATAATATTTTTACTGAAATATTGCAATATTAAATATAACTGTAAAATGTCACCAAAATGCACAAGAAATGGAAAGCTAACAAGAACAACAAAGTCGAGAACAAGAGGGCTTGTCCCACTAAACAAGATAATGAAAATGAGTTAACCTCCAAAATTGCAGAGTTAAAGCAAATTATTAGACAGATGATGCAGGAATTACAGAAAATTGAGCAGTGTTTATCAGATAGATAAAGTTGATGGTAAAAAGAAAGATAATTTCTTAAGAGATAATCACTCTTTGAGAGAAGGAACTTCAGTCAAAGACCAATAGATCTGATTATAGTATCAGAGGGGTTTTCAGTTAGAACTGTTGTACAGAAAGCTAAGTCTGAGTATGAAAAGCAACTGGCTCTTCAAGCTAAAGACAGCTCGAAAGAATTATATTGTTATGCAGCAAGTAAAAAAAGAATTATTATGAAAGAATAACTCCACTCAATGCAGATGGTGTGAAAGTGACAGATGTAGACGAGATTGTTCAATTAATGAGTCCCCACTTTGCTAAAAGCTATCAACCTTTGGTTTGCAATACCACATTCAATGCTACCTCTTCACTGGATGAAGCTCAGGTGTAATGAAGAGGAGTTATTAGAACTGTTGCGCAATCTGAACAAGATTTTGCAATAGGGACTGATGGGATATCAGCAGAGATGCTAAAAAAGTGAGAATGGCAAGCAATGTTGTACAGGTTTGCTTTCTTCCAGAACACTATTCATTGAGCCACTCCAACCTCATGTCTTTTGATACTACAAAGGTTCCAAGCAGGATGACATCCAGAACTTCTATATTCCTTTCCATGGGACTGACACCTGCTCTGAGTGAGTCACAAAAATTATTCACACTAACAGAACCATTGTTAGTGCAGCATATACCCTATTTTGCTACCCCTAAATTCAAGAGAATATGTAAACTTTTTTTGTAAAATTGTAAAATATGTAAACAGATTCAACAAGTATGAGGGTGGTCTGAAAAGTTCTCGATCTAACAATGATAAAACGAATTTATAATTTCAAAATTATTTTTATGTTTTAACATAATCTCCCTTAAGACTAATACATTTATTCCAGCAATGCTCCAGTGCCATTATCACATCCCTATAGTGGTTCTCAGTAAGATCTGCAAAATACCCCTCTACAGCTGCAATCACCTCTTGATTTGCAGAAAAACGTTGACCAGCGAGGATGAGTTTTAATTTTAAGGAGAGATAGAAGTCACAGGGGGAACCAAATCTGGGGAACAGGGTCACTGTTCCAACAATTCATAGTGCAGATCCCTTAATTTTCCCATTGCCAAAACACCTTTGTGGGCAGGTGCATTGTCCTGATGATTTTTTTCTTCTGCAAAGCAGGTCTTTTCTCATGAACTTTCATCTAGTCTGGTTAAAAGTTTGGAATAATATTCCCCGGTTACTATTTTACTTTTCAAGATAATTAATAAACAAAATGCTGATGCCATGTCCCATGACCTCGTTGTCAATAAGGCCATGGGACGTGATGAAATATCACCCAGTGTCTTGAGGGAATATTTCAGGTGTGTGCGTGGGGGAGGTTAACAACAGCTTTAATGTACATTTTTAACATGAATCTTAGATTAGCCCAGGTCCCAAAAGAATGGAAAGAAGCAAAACTGTTCTGTTTCATAAAGGAGGTGATGACTAAGGCTTCAAATTGTAAGGCAATCTTCTTGTCTCTGGAGTTGTGGTCATTGTGTTGGAGAAGCTAGTGAGGATAAGGATTCAGAACCGGGTTGATAGCAGTAGAATTCTCTTTAATGGACAGCATGGGTTTGCTAATGGAAGATCATGTTTTAGCAATCTGCTTACTTATTATAGCAAGGTGACATACACAGGACAAGGAAGATGCATATACAGTAGTATATTTAGATTTTGAAAGGTTTTTTATAGATTACCACATGACAAATTAGCAGTTAAATTGGAACAGATGGCATTGGATAGTAGATAAGTGTTGGATTGGAGATTCGCTGTCTGTAGCTCAGTGGATGTGGCATTTGCGAGGCTTGACCGCACGAAGGAAGACTTGCTTTCGAATCTAGTCGGCAACTAGGGGAAATTTTTCTAAACCTTTTTTGATCGAAGCAATGAGTGAGATCGCGTTGTTGAGCGGAGTGATACAAAGGGCAAAGCGGCAGCTAGAGCATATGAACAAAAGTCAACTGAGTGTACCAGCCAATAATAAAAAGTATGATAGGAAAAATAAGCATATTAGTGTGAATGTAAACAAAATGAAGGAGAGAGTGCTGTATGGAGACTCGTTAGTACAAGGTGTGTTAGTAGAGAATTTGACAAAATCATACCAACCTGGTGCGACCATAAAGGATGTAACCAAGTCTATTAGAGAGCAAAAGGAAAGGGCGAAAGAAATGATTGTTGTGGCAGGTACGAATGATTTGAAAGGAGATAAAATGGAAATGATAGAGGACCTGAATGAATTGTTTGAGGTAGCAAAAGAAAAAAGTGAGAGAGTTAGGATGATTAGTCTTTTGCCACAGTATGACAGTGAAGTGTTTAAAAGGAGGGCCATAATTGCAAATGACTTTATGCGTGGGTTATGTATGACGAGTGGTGTGGAATTTGTGGACGTGTGGAGTGAGTTCGATGGGCGAAAGGATCTATATAAGATGGATGGCTGCATTTGAATGGATTCGGTGTAAGGAGACTTGAAAAAGTGTTGCTGAATGTAGTGGATGTGCAAAAGGGAAACTAGATTTATTAAGTGGGGGGGAGTAGATATACAGACCTTAGGGAGGCAGTTGAATGTATGAATGAGTATAATATGCCCGAGCAAATAAGGACAACAAATCAGAATGGGATAGTTAATATAAGGCATCAAGGTAGGGATGGGGCTAATGGGGGGGGGGGGTCTTAAATTCATGTACACTAATGCTAGGAGTATTAGGAACAAGAAGGAAGAGTTTTTGGCCATGGTTGGCACTTCCAGACCACAGGTTATTGGCATTAGTGAATCATGGCTGACTGTAGATGATATAGCTAGTGGGATTGAATGTGATGGGTATAGTGTATTCAGGAATGACAGGGAGAATAAATTGGGGGGGGGGAGTATTGTTGATGATAGCTGATGAGCTGCAGCCAAGGAGAATAGAAGTTGAATTGCAGGATAGAGAAAAGATCACATTTGAGGCCATTTGGTGTGAGATTGTGGCTAGCAGAACAAAATATACAATTGGGTGCTGCTATAGACCAGGTGATGGAAAAGATGGTGGACGGTATGCACAATCAAATAGAAGAAATGAGTGGAAGGAGGGTAATTATTATGGGAGATTTCAACTATGGTCGCATTGATTGGAGTGAGGAGAGGACACACGGGAGGAAGGAATTGGATTTTATATGGTTATTAAGAGATAACTATCTGCGACAGCATGTAATGGAAAATACTAGGGGGTCAGAGAGTGCTTGACCTAGTAATTACATCTGAGGATTTGGCTGTAACAATATAACCACATTGCCACCAATTGGTGAGAGTGATCATAGGGTCTTGACTTGGTAGGTGGCTAAAGATGTGGAATTTACAATTAAGACAGGGTACATGTGGAATTATTGGGCTGGAAAGTATAACAAGCCTAGGAGTTTGATTGGTTCAGTGCCATGAACTGCAAGGACTAGAAGTTGATAGTGCACATGGGAGGCAGTTAAGAAGTGTTAGCATGAAGCATTGGCTGACTGTATACCTAGAGTCCGAATAATAAATCAAGTAGGGGTTAAATGGATGAATAACACCATTAAGCTTGAGCTGCAAAAAAAGAAACAACTATGGAGGGAATTTAAGGAGAAAGGTGACTGGCAGGCACATGAACGGTATAAAGCGCAGGCCAGAAGGGTAACGAGTGTGATAAGAAAAGCAAAAAAGGATTATGAAAGAACATTGGCCATGCAGGCTAAAGAGAATCCTAAACAGTTTTTTCGATATGTTGCAAGTAAAAGGAAAAATGTGTATGACAGAATGGTTTTAAAGAATGCTGATGGTAGGGAGGTAACTGAATCAGTTGATATAGTTGAGTTACTGAGTGAGCACTTTGCAAGAATATATCATCCAGGTGGTGACATTGCAGAAATGAATGAACCAGTAGATTATACGGGAATTGTGGTGAATGAAGTGGAGGTGAGTAGTCTATTGCATAACCTCAATGTCAATACATCTGTGGGATTGGATGGTATACCAGCTCGTGTTGTACGAGAAGGTCCTAAAGAATTGTCAGTACCCTTAACCATTTTGTTTAATTTGAGTCTCGGGTCTGGGTTAGTCCCAAGGGGTGGAAAGAGGGGAAAATAGTTCCACTGCATAAAGGTGGTTCCAAGACTGCTGTTGTAAATTACCGACCGATTAGCATATCAGGAATCGTTGTCAAGGTCTTAGAGAAATTAGTCAAGAAAAGAATACAGGATTGGATAGATGAAAATGGGATATTGTATGGGGGACAACATGGTTTTGTGAAGGGTAGATCATGCCTCAATAACTTGCTCACGTTTTATAACACAGTGACGGCTGAACTGGATAAGGGTAATGGGTTTACAGTGATTCTACTGGACCTTGCCAAGGCCTTTGACAGGATATCACATGGAACCCTAATCAGTAAACCGGAGCAGATGGGGATGGATATAGGGTTGGTGAGATGGATAGGAGGGTGGTTGATGGAGAGATACCAGAGAGTGGTTTATTCAGGAGTGGAGTCTAAAAGACGGCTTGTGACTAGTGGAGTGCCACAGGGCTCTGTTCTTGGACCACTGCTTTTCAATTTGTTCATCAATGATATAGGAAAGGATTTGAGAGGAAGTGTTCACTTGTTTGCTGATGATGCAAAGTTGGCTAGAGCAATTATGAGTGCACAAGATGTCAAAATTTTACAGGATGATTTGGATAGTTTGGAGGACTGGGCTAGGAAAAATGGATGTCAATTTAATGTGGCAAAGTGTAAGGTTATGCACTTTGGGGTGAAAAGAATAGCAGCAGTATATCACATTGGTGGAACCATACTCCAGGAGATTGATGAGGCCAGGGATTTGGGAGTGTTGGTGGATAGGGAATTGACGTTTAGGGGGTACATTGCAAAAGTGGCTAAATCAGCTCATCAAATCACTTGGCTTCTGAAAAATACTTTAACATGCAGAGACAAACAAGTTATTGTTCCTCTGTATCGAGCCTTGATAAGACCCCATCTGGACTACTGTGCCCACTTATGGGTGCCAGGATTTCTTCGTGATGGGGAGGAAGTGGAGAGGATCCAGAGACGAGTGACCAAGATGATAGCAGTTCTGTGGAATGAACCTTATGAGAATAGGTTGAAGATTTGTGGGTTGCAAAAATTGGTCGATAGGCAGAAAAGGGGTGATATGATTGAGACATTCAAATTACTGAAAGGTTTCTATAAGATTATCCAGAAGATATTTTTGAAAATAGGACTGGTGGTGGGAGGACTAGGGCCCATGCATGAATGTGGTTAACAAGGGTGTTAGAGCTAGGTTTTTTACTTGGAGAGTGGTGAATGAGTGGAATAAGCTGCCAGAGTCTGTTGTGGGTGCTACGACCGTGAATGAGTTCAAGGCAAGGTATGATAGATACTGTGTGAATGTTGAATAGTTGTTCTTGATATGATGTTAGGCCCACCCTTGATGAGTCTGTTGACTCCTTGGAGTTGCCCAGAATAATAATAATAATAATAACAAGTTGTGTATGGAGGAGTGATATCCCAGAAGAGGAAAGTCACTAGTGGCAGCATGCCCCAGGGGTCTGTTTCGGGGCCATTGTTGTTAAATTTGTATGTAAATGACACTGGAAAGGCTTGAATGGCGATGCAAAGTTGGGAGAGTTGGGAGAAGTAGAACAGTTGTAGCTTTGCAAGAGGACCTAAATAGGTGAGTGTGTGGAGATGTCATTTTAATATTACAAATTTGGGAAGCAAAGATGGGATGCAGAGTATAAGATTGATGGGGATATTTTAGAGGAGTTGAAGGATTTGGGGATTGTGGCAGATAGGGATGTGAAATTTCATGGACATTTTGCTGAAATTGTGAGGATGACACAGTGGATTATGGAAATGATGTGGAAAACACTGACATGTAGAAGTAAGGATGTTTCGATTCCATTGTAAAAGACTTCGATCAGTTTGCATATGGATTACTGTACAGATTTGGTTGCCAGGTTTTCAAAAGGTTGATGAGATGTTGGAAAGGGGTCCCCATCTCATCAATGATCATAGCTGTGCAACACACTGACTACACTTCCTATCACATTATTATTTTTTATTCTTCTCAGCCACCTCCTGATATTCAGTCTTACCTTCTTGTTTCCAATCAAGTCATTTGTTCCTACACTACCATCTCATTTGGTCACTTAGTCCTCATATCAAACACTTCACAGTCATTTGATCATTTTACCTTTCAGGAAACAAACCCTATGCATCTTCTCATTCACCACACCTCTAATAATTAAATTCCAATGCATCACCACTTGCGAGTCTTTCCTTTCCTCTTTCATTTGGATGTTATTCATTTCACTCTTCTTCACTCTCTCATATGTATCTACAGTTCTCTTCATTTTATTCTGTAAATTCAGTATAGTACTTATTTTAAATTATATATTAAATTTAAATTTCCTGATTTACGCTCACTTGTAGACTTACACTTTTTTTACCGTGTAGGCATTCAGAACTGAATCCTATGGAATACGTTGGTTACTCCTTATTCCTGGAGGTATCCTATGTCCGTAGAGGCATGTGTTCATGGGGTGGGGCTGGTTTCCTGCTTGCGGGAGGAAACCCCCCGAGATAAACTGGTGAGAAAAACTCTGCAGTCCACACCAAAGACTGGCTAACTTGGCTATGTCTGAGAAAGATCCTTAGCTTCTCACATCAGCAATGGGAATCGAACCTATGACACTCCTTTCCAGGCATATGGTTGTGAAGCACATAAACACTAGGCTAACTGCGTGGACAAATATAAATTTAAATAAATATATTTAATTTAAATATATATAATATAAATATATTTAAATTATATATTCTCTACTTATATTTTATTTGAATTCATTAAATTACATAGTTTATTTTTTAACGATGCACATATTAGTTTAAGTACAGAATAAAATTTAGTTCCTGATAGTTTGTTTTATACAGCTGTCTGAAGCAAAAGTGATGTTTGTATCCCTCGAAATGGATAACATTGAGTGTCATACGGTTATAAAATTCTTTGTAAAAGAAGGTTTAATGCCAAAAGAAATTCATTCTAAGTTCATCAAAGTGCACGGGCACTCTTCTCTTTCATTTTCGACAATTAAGAAATGGGTTGCCGAGTTTAAACGCGGCCATACCAGCCTTGAAGACGATCCATGTGAAGGACGTCCAAAAAGTGTAACACCACCAGAAATCATGGATCAGTGAATGATATGGTATTGGATGATGAGCGAGTCAAAGCACGTGAAATTGCTGAGACTATGTGCATTTCAAAAGAACGTGTAGGATACATTTTGCATGAAGAATTACAAATGAAAAAGCTTTGTGCAAGATTGGTGCTGTGCAGATCAAAATTGCACTGGCACGAAAATCTCTGAACAGTGCTTGGAGTGTTTTAACAAGAATAAAACTGATTTTGTGAGTCGATTTATTACTATTGATGAGACTTGGATTCACCATTACACACCAGAATCCACACAGCAGTCAAAACAGTAGACAGAAGCTGGTTGTTCAGCACCAAAGAAGACAAAGTCGATTCCATCAGCAGGAAAGGTCATGGCATCAGTGTTTTGGGATGCTAAAGGCATTTTGTTTATTAATTATCTTGCAAAGGGTAAACCAATAACTGGGGAATATTAATGTGATCTTTTAACCAGACTAGAAAAAATTCGTGAGAAAGGACCCGGTTTGCAGAAGAAAAAATCATCCTTCATCAGGACAATGCACCTGCCCACAAAGGTGTTTTAGCAA
Source organism: Typopeltis vanoorti (assembly GCF_054136105.1). NCBI lineage: Eukaryota > Metazoa > Arthropoda > Arachnida > Uropygi > Thelyphonidae > Typopeltis > Typopeltis vanoorti. The sequence continues at coordinate 25,256,261 of NC_143552.1, forward strand.
TGGCAAAACTAAGGGATCTGCACTATGAATTGTTGGAACATCCACTCTATTTGGCTCCATCTGCCTTCTATCTCTTCCCAAAACTAAAACTCTTCCTCCTCGCTGGTCAGCATTTTTCTTGGAATCAAGAGGTGATTGCAGATGTAGAGGGGTATTTCACAGATCTTACTGAGAACCACTACAGGGACGGGATAATGGCACTGGGTCATCACTGTAATAAATGTATTATTCTTAAGGGAGATTATGTTGAAAAATAAAAATAATTTTGAAATTATAAATTCATTTTTTCATTGTTAGGCCAAGAATTTTTCAGACCATAATCGTACTACACGTAGCTGATGACTGAGAGAAGAAATGTAAAATTCGATGTAGCTTGGAATTTTACAAGCACTTTACATCGACACTTTTACAGAGGTCACATCTCAAAAGTTTGTAATGTAAAAATAACCTTGTATAAAGAATGTATATGTTACCGCTAAAGTGCAGAAATCAGTTATTCTGCAGATTATCTAGGTATTGTGCAGATTAACTAGGGTGATCCGTTAATGTGCGGAAAATTGTTTCATTTCTCAAATTACCTAGGTAATCTGCAAATTACCTAGATAATCTGCACATTACCTACTAGGCACTCGTTAAAGTGAAAATAAGGTCTGACGTAAAGATATTTCTACAGCAGGGACATCTTCTTTCGTTAAAAATCTCTCTTTGCAAACACTGAATTCAGATTTTGCATACAATTGTTTTAAAATACCCGTTTTAGTACACCAAGTTTATAAAAGCCATCCTCTGTTTTACTAAGAACCACAGCTAAAATTGAGCGGGCATCAGTTTTTGCTCTGTCTACTTCCGGTACTTTAATTCTCACAGTGACACCTTCATCAACATTTGGGTGCTTTGCATTAGAAACTGCTAACATTTTCTTTACTTGCTTTTCTAAACCTTTCTTGGCTTCATCACGCTGTTTTTTCTGATCCTTATTCTTTTTACAGATGTTGCACAATACATTCTTACCATACCCTTCCTCTTTAGGATCGATTTCACCACAAATTACATGAACAAACATGTCACACGATTTACACTTGTGAGCACCTGATGCTGCTTTTGAGCAAACAATACAGACCATTTCTTGTATAGTCCTCTTTACAGACTCTGTACGAAACTGTGATGGCGATTCTGCTGAAGTTGAGGGTAACTCAGTGATGAATTCTTCAACATGCAGAGGTGATTCCTTGGAGGTGCAGGGTAACTGAATATTCTTCATAACTGTATCCTCAATCAATGGTATAGAAGGCAGTTTAAGATTACTATCGATAAATTCTTGTATTTCTATAGGTGATTCTGTAGAAGCAGGGGATAACGGAATGTCCTCTTGAGTAAGATTTGACTGTGATCCCATAATCACAGTTTCTTGTGAATCTTCTAATTTTTCAAGGTCTTCTTCAGTATTTATCGAATGTAATACACTTTGTGGTATAATAGAAGAAGACAATCCCACTTTTGCGGGACAACCGAACATGGCTTCGTATGGACTTCTTTTAATTGCAGAATGAAAGGCACGATTCTTCATGAATTGAACAAATCTTACGCCCTCACTCCACTTGTTAGTTTGGTTATCAGCCATCCAAGTAGTGAGCATGTTTTCTATGTCTTGATTCGCTCGTTCTACACTTCCTTGACTTTGGCTGTGTCTAGGTTTGCCATTAACCATTTTGATTTCTGGCCACAACTGTGTTACACATTCTAAGATTTTATTACAAAATTAGCGTCCGTTATCAGAATGCAAAATACTTGGAGTGCCAAAAAGGAGAAAAATATCAAGCAAGTTATAAGCTATTTCATCCGCCCGTTTTGATGTGAGCGGCTTCAATACAACAAATTTTGTTAAGTGGTCTTGGTATACGAGAAGAAACTTAAACTTTCCATCTGGTTGAGATTGGTAATCGATGAGATCCACCTGGCATCTGCTATTGAAATGCGATGAAATAATGCTTTACAACAATCCCTTTTTTCGCACTTTTTTTTTTTTTTGACAAGGTTCGCATAAATCCAAAAACATTTTTATTTGGGATTGGGTTATGTTTTTATAAAGTGTATTTAATTGCCTGATCATTCTGTCTCTTCCACCGTGGCCAATTGACAAATGAGTAGAATACAATATGTCAAACAATTCTTCGGCATGGACAAACTTTTTCACACTTTCTCGCGCATCCGACAACGGCTCAATGAGTTTTTCACAGCCTTGTACAGTTAACACATCATACCTTTGAATTATTCGATAATCTCGAGATGATTCTTTCTTCTTGGAAACTTTTATTCGCTTTACATCTTCAATTATGGAATCATACTTTCGTTTTGTCATTAAAACACTATTATATTTTGAATCTTCGCTAAAGAGGTTTGCTAAAAATCTTTTCTTCATTTTACTCACCAATTCGGTGCTTGCCTGCATAATAGGAGCTAAATTTATCTGCTTTAAAAAAATCACGACACAAATTCAAAAGGTTGTTTCTCTCATTTCCTTTCCCTACTCCTTCCCACATCTCATTCCACTTTTAGTTTCGTTTTGCCAGAAATGAGAGAAACAAACTTTTGAACTTTAACGATATGGAAGCCGTTAATGTGCACATTACCTAGGTAAAATGCAGAAAACTCTTTATTCTGCACGTTAACGAAGCAAATCAGTTAATCTGCAGATTAGCTAGGTAATGTGCACATTAACGGCTTTCGAGCTTTAGTGGTAACATATATAATACCATGGAAAATTTAACCTGCCCAAAATGTAGTAAACAAGGAATGGGTAAAGTTAGTAACAACAAAAGAAAATGCTGTGCCATTGGAAACTGTATGTTATTGTTTTAACTAAGTGCTTTGGAACCCCTTGTTTACAAGCTCTGTGTGTGTGTCCACCTCAAGGTCGTTCTTAAAAGGGTGGCGGATCAGTCGAAGTTCTGCTGTCCGACAAATCAGATTTTAGAAGTGCACTAGGAGAAGAAAGAAATGGTCGGCCTGAACAGAAGATCAAGGAGTTGCGCGAATTCTTCGGGGGTCTCGACCCTTCGTGCAAGGTCCCGGACGAGAACATCAGAGATTGGCGGAAATTGGCAGTCAGAATTAGAGGACACAACTATATGGCACGGTCACACCAGAGGTCAGGGAATGAAGAGAGAATCACTGATAAATATACCGGAAGCAGTTTAGATCGGATATTGTTGCAGCGGGAGGTCACCGAAGCCAGTAACCACAGAGCAAACTGCACGCACAGGAAAACTTGCACCACCACCTGGATCGCATGTGCACCGTATGCTGAAACCTCTTGCCCAAGCTATCGAGTCCGAAAAATTTGCATTCCAATGCCCGTCACCATCCTTAGAGACGCCGGTGAAGCTAGACACTGCAGAAGGAAGCCTAAGGCCTGAGACAGAAGGCAAAGTCTAGGAACTCTAGTGCCAATCCTTGAATGAGTGCGCGACACAGATAATGGATCCTATGTGAGTTTATTCCTTTTTACATGTCCTGTATTTCTTTTATGTAATCTAGGAGAAATAATTTAGATGGACTGATAAGATACTAAGAAATAGCAGTGTATATGAGAAAGTTTTTGCTTGTTAATGAGTGGAATACTCTTGTGTAATAACTTGATATAGCATGCTAACTTCTTTATGAATAGATTAGAGTTTTAATCAATAAGTAGAAAGGTAAATGAGTATTTATGCTGTAAAATTTGCTTAGAGTTGAAAAGGGAAGTTTTAATGCTATAGTTTTTCGGATAGGTTAAGAGAGTAACCTCCCTATCGTTTAATTGATGTATTATTGTTGTTTAATTTGTATATAAATGATATAGGGAATGGCTTAAAGGGAGATATTCAGTTGTTTGTTGATGATGCAAAGTTGGGTAGCGCAATAAAAAATCAAGCTGATGTTGAAAGTTGGCAGGATGATTTAAATAAGCTGGTAAAATGGGAAAAGATAATGGATGTCAGTTCAATGTGGAAAAGTGTAAAGTCATGCATTTTGGGATTAAAAGATTACCAGTTGTGTACTACATTGATGGAAAGGTACTCCACGACACGAGATTGATGAGGCTAGGGACTTAGGGGTGTTGGTAGATAGGGAGATGAAGTTCAGAGGACACATTGCTAAGGTGTCCAAGATTGCACATAGGATTACTTGGTTGTCGAGGAACACACTGACATCCAGAGATAGAGGCTATTATTCCCCATTATAAAGCGTTGATACTTCCACATTTGGATTACTGTGCTCAGGTCTGGTCACCTGGATTCCTTGGAGATGAGGAGGCTGTGGAGAGGGTTCAGAGAAGAGTGACCAAGTTGGTGAGTGATGTAAAAAATGCTCCCTACATTGATAGATTGAGAGCTTGTGGATTGCAGAGATTGGTTGATATGCGAAGAAGAGGGGATATGATAGAAACATTTAAATTACTGAAAGGTTTTTATAGGATTGATGCAGGGGAAATGTTTCAGCTGTGTGATTGTGATGGAAAAACAAGAGGTCATCCCTGGAAATTAAAGAAGAGTGTGGTTAACAAAGGTGTCAGAACAAGGTTTTTTGCTTGGAGGGTGGTGAACGAGTGGAATTCATTGCCTGACTTAGTTGTGAGCTCTTCGTCTGTAAATGAATTCAAGAAGAGATATGACACATATTGTTTTGCTAGTTTGGGTCTCCCGTGATGAGTCTACTGACTCCATGGAGATACCCGTAATAATAATAATAATAATAATAATAATTATTATTATTGTATTAGTGTAAATAAATGTGTTTTAATTATATGTCAACAGAGTGCCGCCCGATCTTTTGCTTAAATTGCACTGTTCCTAAATAAACACAGACTTGAGAGCAGGAAACAAATAAGGAATTAGAAGCATGATTTAAGTACTGGTGAACTGCGACTGTTTATGCTATTTTATTTGAGGGAATTATGGTAGAGAGAGAGAGATCTACCGGCCGTATAATTACTGAGGCTTATGCCAAGAGAAGAATATTGGTGGCGCAGTCTAACAAATAAATTTTCCAGTAATCTTCAGCATAGGACAAGTGGTGCAAAAGGCAGATCAAACTTTGTATGAAATAGTAGTAATAATATACAACAATTGAGAGTTTACAACGGCGCAACAGCCGATAACATATTACAATATAGTAATAATATAAAAAAGGCAAATATATAGATTAAACATCACAAATAGGAAAAAAGACCATACTATTACAATGGCACAGTCAACAGGATTTGAATGTGGGGAAATCCCAAAGGATTAAAAAGTTTGTGTTGAAAAAAAATAAACGTGTATAAAGGAATGTACATAATCCTGTGGCATTGTAATAGTATGGTGTTTTTTTTTTCTTATTTGTGACCTTTAATCTATATATTTGCCTCTATATTATTACTATATTGTAATATGTTGTTGGCTGCTGCGCCGTTGTAAACTCTTGATTGTTCTCTATTATTACTACTATTTCTATCTTAATTATTATTCTCTATCCTTGCTTACTTATTCTACCTTAGTGACCTTACTATTTCATACAAAGTTTATCCACTTTTTGCATTACTTGTCGTATACCTAAGAGTACTGGAAAATTTATTTGTTAGACTGTGCCACCAGTATTCCCTTCATGGCATAAGACTTGATAATGCGGCCAGCAGATTTCTCTCTCTCTCTTTCTCTCTAGCATAAATTCTTTCAATTGAAATAACATAAACAGTCGTGGTTCATAAGTACTTGAATTACGCTTCTAATATCTTATGTTTCCTGCTCTCAAGTCCGCTTTTATTTAGAAACAGTGCATTGTAAGCAAAAGATCAGGTGGTACTCTGTTGACATATAAATAAAACACATTTATTTACATTAATACAAAAGTACATCAATTATACAATAGGGAGGTTACTCTCGCAACCTATCTGAAAACTACAGCGTTAAAAACTTCCCTTTTCAACTCTAAGCAAATTTTACAGCATGAATACCCATTTACTTTTCTACTTATTGCTTAAAACTCCAATCTATTCATAAGTTAGCATGCTATATCAAGCTATTACACAAGAGTATTCCGCTCATTAACAAGCAAAAACTTTCTCATATACACTGCTATTTCTTAGTATCTTATCAGTCCATCTAAATTATTTCTCCTAGATTACATTAAAGAAATACAGGACATGTAAAAAGGAATAAACTCACATAGGATCCGTTATCTGTGTCGCACACTCATTCAAGGATCGGCACTAGAGTTCCTAGACTTTGCCTTCTGTCTCAGGCCTCCTTCACCAGTGTCTGTCAGGATGGTGGTGGGCTTTGGAATACAAATTTTCGGCACTCAATAACTTGGGCAAGAGGTTTCAGCATATGGAGAGCACATGCGATCCAGGTGGCGGTGCAAGTTTTCCGGCGCTTGAATTTCGATCTGTGGTTACTGGCTTTGGTGACCTCCTGCTGCAACGACATCTGATCTAAACTGCGTCCTGTATATTCATCACCGATTCTCTCTTCATTCCCTGACCTCTGACTTAACGCACCGTATAGTCATATCCTCTAATTCTGACTGCCGATCTCTGATGTTCTTGTCAGCGCCTTTTTATTTCACCTTCTCCGGGACCTTGCACGAAGGGTTGAGACCTCCGAAGAATTCTGCATGACTCCTTGATCTTCTGTTCAGGCTGACCATTTCTTTCTTCTCCTAGTGCGCTTCTAAAATCCGATTTGTCAGACAGCGGAACTTCGACTGATCCGTGCCGACCCTTTTAAAAATGACCTTCAGGTGGGATACACAAAGCTTGTAAACAAAGGTTCCAAAGCACTTAGTTAAAACAATAACATACAGTTTCCAGTGACACAGCATTTTCTTTTGTTGTTACTAACTTTACCCATTCCTTGTTTACTACATTTTGGGCAGGTTAAATTTTCCATAGGATTATATACATTCTTTATACAAGGTTATTTTTACATTACAAACTTTTGAGATGTGACCTCTGTAAAAGTCGATGTAAAGCGCTTGTAAAATTCTAAGCTACATCGAATTTTACAGTAATATCTATGAAATGTTTGACAAGCAAGACTATAGGTTCTGAACCAGATTGTCTATCTTCTAAAAATCAGTTCTCTTTCATTGTTCTTATACAAAGACGTTACATAACTTTTTTTTCTCCTTTTCAGGTACTGTTTTTCATCAAACATCTCCTTTTCAACTCAGAAATCGAGGGTCTAGAAATGAGCACATTGCAGTTAGCAATCGTTTAGATAGTGCTTATTGTAGTCAAGCTTCTGACAACATTAATACATCTTTGGGAAGAGATTGTTATTGTCAAAATCAGCAGTGTAGTTTTTATGCACTTCGAGAAACAGAATTTATTGTAAGTTTTAAATATTAAGATAATGAAACAATTTGATAGTGATTTTAATGCTTTCCTTATAGGTTACCACATTAAGCAAACGAACAAAAAAAAAAAACGTTTAATTTTCTTGCCCAAAAAGCTTCGGAAAAACTTTTATTGGGATTATAGTGCCAACTATAGAACGTTCCTAAATAACAACAAGTGAGATCATCCACGCTCTATGAATGTATTGTACGTGCTCTATTCTTTGTTTAATATAATTGGAATCGGTTGATTTTAGTTTGTAACAGTTTTTTACTTTTTAGTGCCTTACATCAGTTATGTACCCTGAAGATGCCAACAGACTTAGTTGGTGAAACTTAGTTGTTTATTATATACACTTGATCAATATAATCCCAATAAAAGTTTTTCCAAACAAAAAAAAGTTGCAACACTGTGTAATAAATGACATTTTCTCTGTTGATAATACCAGATCATGAATCAAACCTTTAACCAAATGAGGACTAGTACAATATATTTCAGGCAGTTACTCATTTAGTTATTGTTATGACTATAATACATTTAGTTTAATCCTTTATCTCAGTGTAAGCAAACAAAGTTTGCGCCTGAAGTATCTTCAGACACAAAGGATTAAACTAAATTTATTATAGTCTAACCAAGTGGGAAAAAACTTCGAACATCTTTCTCTAAATCCAGAGTAAGTTAATAATAAGGTGCGATACCTTTTGGCAACTCGTATAGATAAATATGACTTCTCTGTTACTTCCATCTTAGCATCGCCACCTCTGGGTCTGGCTCCCACTGATGAGACCTCAATAAAGGTCGAAACCGGTCTGGGTAGTGGCCCTTCCCTTAATGCATAGCATTATACATGTCTGCAAGGAGATGTGCTTTGCATGATGGGAGATACTAAGACAAGTGATGAGAGCTTAGTCCACCTTTACCATGAGTTGCCTCAGTCCTGAAGATACTTCAGGTGCAAACTTTGTTTGCTTATACTTGGATAAAGGATTAAACTAAATTTATTATAAAATTGGGAAGGGGTGACATTATTGATTGCCATTTATGAGAATGAGACTTTTCTAAATTTGGCAGTAGAGAGAGACAGTTCAGATTTAAATTTGGGTGATGTGGAAGTGCTTCAGAACTCTCTTTACACAACTGCTCAAACCCAAACTAGCACTGATGTAAAAGGCAAGTTTTGGACCATAGAAATATCGTGATCTACTACAACAACAGAAACGGCCCCAAGTCCTGCACGGCCCACACTCACCTTTCTATAGCGGCGGGGAGTGAGGTGCTAATAATCTCGCAGATGAAAACAGACCGCCTCTTAAATCTATGAAAATGGCAATCGGTACCCTCAATACTCGAACTTTGGCAAGAGACTACAGAATAGATTTATTAATCAAAGAATTAACCAATATCAACTTGGATATCCTGCTAGTGAATGAAACAAAAAGATTGAAAGAACTGACAGCAAGATGGTACAATGGCTCACAGATACTCCTCAGAGCATCCTCTAAGCTCACCAAGTCGATCCTTTCTTGTAACATCATATCCGAAAGAATAGGTGTACTTGTAATTGGAATAGAGTACAATATAACAATAAAATTAATATCCTGCTATGCTCCAACATCTGTAGCTAATAATCAAGAAACAGAAAATTTTTACATGAATCTTGAACAGGCATTAAATTACAAGTCAATATACAAATTTGTTGGTGGAGACTTTAATGTCAAAATAGGATGTGAAAAAGAAAACGAAAAGTTTATAGGACCACATGGCCTGGGAGAAAGAAATAGAAGAGGAGAGAGATTAGCCAAATTTGCTGCAGCTGAACAACTCTTTATCATGAACACTTTTTTCCAACAAACGTCCAGGAAGAAGATGGACTTTGCAATCACCGAATGGAGACACAAAAAATGAAATTGACTACATTTTAACAGACTGTAAAAGATTGGTGCAATAGGCAAAACATACTTCAACATAGATTCTGACCACAGACTCCTCAGAGCCATTATAAGAATAGACCACAAAAAACCACAAAAGACAACCACAAGTTCAGAAAGTACATAGAAGAGACTGAATAGACTATTAAGAACTGTTACATAAATGATGGCGATATTGACTTTATTAATAAATTCAACGAGTGCAAGAAAAAATCAGAAATTCCTGTGAAACAAAGGAAAAGAGAACGACTCTCACCTCAAACTATAGAACTACTGAAAAAGAGAAAAGTACTGAAGAAATCTGAAGAAAATTTTCTAGAATACAAAATTATCTGTAAGTTACTAAGGAAAACAATTTCAGAAGACTACAAAGCTTTCAGGATACAAAAACTAAGAGAAGCAGTGCAGGCAAAAACCAGCCTGACAAAAATAGAGAAAGACTTAAATTTTAAACAGTCAATTCCATCTGCTTTACAGGATCAAAATGGAGAAAAACATACTAATAGAAAAAAGGATAGAAGAAATTGTGCAGAATTTTTACAATGATCTCTATGCAACTAAGTGCAAGTTTCAGAACCTATCATTCCAAAACCAAGCAATATACCAGATGTACTTCCAGAAGAAATAGAACATGCCCTTAAGAAAATGAGTAAAGGTAAAGCCTCAGGACTTGATCATGTTAAGGCTGAAGAAATCCAACAAGGTGGACCAATTATTTTCAAAGCATTGGCTGCCAGATTCATGTGGTACTTCAAAGAAAGAAAGATTCCAGAGGAATGGAAGACCTCAAAAACCTACTTCTATTAAAAAAAAAAGGGAACAAGGAAGACATAAAAAACTATCATCCAATCTGTCTACTCTCTCACATATATAAAATCATGACCAGAGTAATACTGAACAGAATCCAAAATGCTCTCGAAGACAGTAGAGAGCAGGCAGGGTTCAGAAGAGGCTTCTCCACAATAGATCATATCCAGATTATTTCACAACTAACAGAAAAATGCAGAGAATACCGAATCCCTCTATGTCTCTTCTTTATTAATTTTAAAAAAGCATTTGATACCATAGACCACAATGCAGTCATCAGTGCCTTACTGGAAATAAATGTGGACCCTACTTACATCCACATAAAAGAAATTAACAAAAATCAGACCACACAAATAACCCTATTTGATCAACCTATAAATATAGATATAAACAGAGGGGTTCGTCAAGGTGATGTGATCTCCCCAAATCTGTTTACCAGCACTTTAGAATACATTCTGAAAAAAATAGACCTAAATGAAGGAATAAGCATAGATGGTGAAAAACTACAAATCCTTATGTTTGCCGATGATCTAGTACCGTATCCCACACCCAAGGATTCCTTGGAGTTGCCCATAATAATAATAAAAAAGACCTAGAAGAAATGGGTGAAAAAATATACACAAACAGCAGTAAGATAGGCTTAGAAATGAATCTAGAAAAAACAAAATGGATCAAAAACATCTACACAAGTGACAGTCAATTGTATTGATAACCTATGTATTGTATTGGTCACCTATGTGTTGATAACATCCCTATAGAACAAGTTGACTCCTACAATTACTTAGGACAAACAATAAAAATGAATAACGATTTATCTGAAGAACTAAAAGAAAGAAAGCTGCATGGCTATCATTCAACAGACTAAAAGAAATACTCACTGATCCAAATCTTGACATCTCTGTGAAAGCCAAACTATGTAATAGTGACATTCTTCCATCACTCACATATGAATCAGAAACATGGAACACAATTGAGTTATTTAGAGACTCTCAGAATAACTCAGCGTGCAATAGAACATAGGATTTGTAACATCAGCAAAATGGAACATGTTAGAAACATGGAACTAAGAAAGAGATCAGGCATAAAAGATATGGTAACTGCAGTATATGAAAGCAAGGTGAGATGGGCAGGTCACATAGCCAGATGCAGGGATAACAGATGGACATATAGAATACTCAACTGGGAACCAAGAATAAAGAGAAAACCAGGAAGACCACTTACAAGATGGGAAGAGCCACTAGCGAAATCTATGGGTATAACATGGAAGAGAGAGAGCCTCAAGATCGAGATCGTTGGAGGTATCTTTGTGACCTGCACTCATGGAGAAATCCTGAGTGAAACACAGGTCCATCAAGGTAATTCTACCACCACATTTATGCAATGATACTATCTTACCACCTCCCTTCCAAAACCTTAGGCACACCTTTCCATAGCTAGACTCTCATTGAAAAGCCAAGTCAACAGAACTGTTAGTTCTTAAGGTAATTCTACCACCACATTTATGCAATGATACTATCTTACCACCTCCCTTCCAAAACCTTAGGCACACCTTTCCATAGCTAGACTCTCATTGAAAAGCCAAGTCAACAGAACTGTTAGTTCTTAAGCACATTCTCTCAAAACATCAGAAAAAGCTCCACTGTTTCATTGATATCCAGAGCACTTAGCATGTGAAGCATACTCTCCTCATACATTTCCACACTTTGAACCGTCCTCATCCCTTCAGTAATTTCCAGGATGTGATAAAGTGATAATTAAACAATTCCACTATGTCTTCTGCATCAGTTACTCGACTCTTATTTTTGTCATTCTTCTGCAATCATTTCTCCTCCTACCAGCTCCATAACAAAATAATTCCTTTGGATTTTCCTTGGATCTCAGAGCAAATCGTTTCTCATACTCAAGTTTTGTCTTCTTACCATGCAAATCACTAGCCTGAGTTTATACTGTTCATTCATCTGATCTCTCTCTCCCCCCTTCCCTTTTCTTATACTTCTCCAAAACCTCTTTTTCATCTACATTTGTCATTTGAATATTGTTTGTCATCCACTTTACATCAAAATATGTTCTTTTTCATGCCATTGCTGCTAATAAATATTTCTTCATATTTCCCAGGCACCAGTGATATCTTGTTCTTCCATCCATGAACTGGCTCAAGCTGATGTCTAAGATTATTATAATGACCTGCCCTATAATTCCACATAAATTCTTTTCTCCTAGATACTTCTGCATGTCTGTTCATCCCTCAACAGGTTATACTGGTTAAACACTGGTTAATCAAGTCAAGACTACATGGTTAACTTTCTCCAATGTGTAGGGATGTCATCTTCGAGTCCGATCCTCTGATGCTATGACCAAATCAAGAACTCTTGAATTGAAACATTTGTGGCCTAAAACATTTGTCCCTCAAGAATTCCAGAAATTCCATTCCTTACATCTTGCACACTTTTCCCAATTTATACTGTTATCAATAAAATCTCTTATAATGATTACTCGTTTTGAACTTGCCAAACTCAACTGCTTCAACATCTACTTTTTGTCCTCTGTGCTGCCTAGCTTATAGCAACATCCCACTAAATATCCTGTCACACCCACCATCACTCACACCATATGTTCTCAAAACCATTAGTGCCATTTCCTCCCAAATTCTCCAAGCTGAGAGGACACAACCGATCATTTATAACAAGTAATACTCCAACACCATATGCTATATCCTGCTATTTCTACTGTTGTCACCCAATGTGGTCCCAGAGGCTATCAATACCACCAATTCATCTCCTTTGTTCCTTATATTCCCTGTATTTTTATAAGAAATATCAATGCATTGTCAGTGTTCTATTTCTATTATTATTCCTTCCAGACTCCACTGGACTCTGCATTACGCTATACATCCCCCCCCCCTCTTCCAAATAACTGTTCCCACTCACACTCAGCTTACCCAGAGAACATTCTCTCCAGATGCTTACATTCTCCCTCATTCAAATGCAGTTGATTTCTTGCATACAGCTTTCTTCTATCTTCAAATGCACTCCAGCCATCCACATAATACAAGCCTCTCTTTCGACACATTCTTGCTATTATGCCATTCAGTATCAATGCTCTTCTCCATAACTATGCATTATCATATGAGAATGAGGAATGAAAATCTCATTCTCCTGCCTCTCATACTCTTTGCTGTACAATTTTAAACATTAACCTAATTTTTCACCACCTAGTTCACACTTCTCAGGTCATTCATGTCCACCATAATCATCTCGTACACCCCTTCACCTCGCTCAATTGCCATAACCACACTGTGTCATTTGTCCAGACAAGCATTCCTTTGGCATTCTACTTAGCATTTCATGAATCATTGAATATCCACACATTACACCTCTAGCTGCACTGTTTCTTCCTTGCTCATATGCATCCCTCTCCTTGTACTTCCACTTATCTGCCTTCCTGTCATCTTTCCATTTCTCCTCTTCTTTCTCTCTCCTATCATTTTCATGACTTTCCCTCTCTCTCACTCCAACTTTTGTTCACCTCCAATCAGCTGAACTTCCTAGTCTCTTAATTAATCGCTTCTTTTCAGCTTTTGAACTCATTCTTCAAACATTCAACTTCTTTCAGTACCCCTCTCTCTCTCTCTCCAAGCAACCTACTCTCGCTCGCCATTCACCCATCCAATCATCACCATCCTATAAACCTACTACTAAAAAAAAAATTCATGGGACCAGCAACATTGCCAGGCAGATGTATTTTTTCCCCACAAAATGGCCAGCAGACCATGTCGGTAATCCTGTATATATATATAATAAATTTAGTTTAATCCTTTATCCAAGTGTGAGCAAACAAAGTTTGCACCTGAAAATATCTTCAGGACTGAATATGGTGTTGTACTACCTTACAGGGGTAAGGCAGTACAACACCAGGCAACTCATGGCAAAGGTGGACCAAGCTAACATCACTCCTATCCCAGTATAGTTTGCCCACCGATTTGAGGTCCCTCGACACTTCTGCGCATCTCAGAAAAAGAAGAATCCATTCCGATAATAGGGTAATCAGTCCGTATAGTGGGATGAGTTGTTTATTATTACCGGTCGGAAAATTAACTTCTCTTTTATGATTATTGTAGTTAACTATGTTGCTTGTATAACAGTTGGAAAATTTTACCTATAAAGCACGTGATTTCGCGTGTTGGCGACCAATTCGGACGTCCTTCATTTTTTTCTCCCCTTCAGCATGAATCGACTATTCTTGGAAAGACGCGAAGCAGGGACCTGGAAATGGTGGGCGAACTATATCTCCCATAATGCAAAACACATCTCCTTGCGGATATGTATAATGTTATGCATTAAGGGAAGGGCCACTACCCAGACTAGTTTCGACAGCCTGGCTCCCACTGAAGAGACCTCAATAAACGTCGAAACTAGTCTGGGTAGTGGCCCTTCCCTTAATGCATAATATTATACATATCTGCAAGGAGATATGTTTTGCATTATGGGAGATACTGGGATAGGAGTGATGTTAGCTTGGTCCACCTTTGCCACGAGTTGCCTGGTGTTACACTGCCTTAACCCAGTAAGGTAGTACAACACCATATTCAGTCCTGAAAATATTTTCAGGTGCAAACTTTGTTTGCTCACACTTGGATAAAGGATTAAACTAAATTTATTATAGTCTAACCAAGTGAAAAATAAACTTTTAAAATCCTGTATATACTTTACTAGTTTTTTGTTTCCTTTTATTCTTTCATTTTAGTTTTTCCAAATTTTAGGTTTTGTAATTTTAGATTCGAAATCTAGTTCGTTCCATTCATCATTTTCCTTGTTTACTGTTTATATTCATGTTTCATTTTTGGCTGTTCACTGTACATATCTAAATTCACATAACTAAGTTTCATTCTCAGCACTCTTTCTCATATTGTTTATTTCATATTAAGTTTAGCTCCAAATATATTGTTATTGCTATTTTCTGAAATTGTGATACTAGGTATATTCTTTTAACCACTTAATATAATTTAGATTTTATGTTAAATGTAAATTTGCCTTAGGTTGGTATTGGATGATGGAGGGATTACCTCCATCACCCAAAAGGCTTTGCTATTTCCATCATAGCTACTATTACAGGAACAACATGAAATTGTAGTTTCAGTAAATTTCCAGATGTTTATAAAATTTTCTGGGCATGTGACATTTGTTATGTCAGACAAGTGGAACATTCATGAGAAATTTGTGTGGAAACATATCAAGATATCGAGAACAAAATAATACTACACAATTAGGCCTGCCTTATACTACTAAGGAAAAAACATCAAAAAAAGGAGGTAATTTGGGAGCTGACCAAAATGCCATATACTGAATTAAATAAGTATATTTGCAAATTTAAAGAAGACTCCAAAGTTCAACACAGTGCAATAAAAATCAAGGCCTTATCCTAAACTATCTATGATCTGCATACATAAATGATCTAAAAATTAGAGAAATAGGTTATGACAGAAGTTATGCAGTACAGATTAAAGATAACGATTGTGACGGGTCTATGGAATGCTCCTTACAAGTACAGGTTAAAGATTTGTGAGTTACAGAAATTGGTTGATAAGTGGAAATAGTGACATGATTAAGACATACAAATTATTGAAAGGTTTCCACAGGATTGATAGAGGAAATTTTTCAGAATATGTCTGATGTGTGTGTGTGAGTGGGGGTGTGGGGAGAACTAGGAGTCATCTGTGGAAATTGAGAAAGAGTTAGCAAGGGTGTGATGACAACATTTTTTCTTGGAGAGTTGTGAATGAGTGGAATAGGTTGCCAGTTTGTTGTAGGTGTCATATTGGTGTATGAGTTCAAAGCAAAGTATGATAGATTTGTGTGAATACTGGATAGTGTTAGACAATGTTTAGTCTCCATCAGTGAGTCTACGGACTCTATGGAGTTGCCTGTGTAATAATAATAATAGGAAATAATGCATGTATGATTTGCATGCACCATGATTAAGTTTATTTCTGATTAAGTTAACATAGTGTGTAGCGAATATAGTATAAGAAAATAAGTAAAATTATTTATTCATTTATATAAAATTTTTTTTGAATAATTAATTATTTAAATGCTTAGTTTTTCTCTTATTCCACATAAATGTATTCAGTTATTTCCATATTTATTTTGACATCTTCACTAAAATTGTGCCTAATTAGTTAAAATCTTTAACTTTATTTATAGGCTCTTTTCTCATAGTCTTTTCATTTTTTTTTTTTTTTTCTTGTAGATTTTCATGTCAGTCTTGTTATGCAGTTATTCAGCTTATTTAAACAATCCTAAAGACTTGTCAACTTGTAAAGAGCTGAATGGAATATTTTTAATTTTGATATTAGGTTAAATGTCATTTTCTTTCAGTATTGTGAACTAGACAGATAATGATTATAGTAGAGCGTGCGCATCCTTCTCTTACATCTAATTTTACATGGAAACCATCTTTCTATTTCTATAATTTGTTGATGTTTGGAGTGAATTTGATGGAAAAAAAGGAGTTGTGTATGTCTGATGGATTGCATTTGAATGGGCTGGAGAAAATATTGTTTGGCAAGACATTTGAAGTGCAAAATCAGTGAAACTAGAAATGTGGGTTTAGCCATATGCTGAGTGCATTTCTCAGGTTTCGAATGTGAATGGATTCATAATTACATTATGTAAGGATGATTATGGGTCCAAAGCGATGTTGAAATGTATGTATGTATGTGAATTCTTGAAGCATGAGAAATAAAGGAGAGGAGTTTCTGGCATTAGTCAGCTTGATATGGCCAAAGACATTAGCATTATTGAGTTTTGGTTGACAGAAGATGAATTTTGTTGATGGTGTGTGACACACACACACATTATTACTGATGACAGCCAAAGAAATGCAACCAAAAAAAGGAGTTAAGGAGAATTTTACGACTGGGGCAATGGTTCATTTGAGGTGTAAAATAGAGGCCTACAACACAAAATATATTGTTGGTTACTGCTATAGGCCTGTGGGTGGGAGTGCACAGAAAGATGTGGATGCCATGCATTGGCAGATTAGCACGAGTACAAGCTGAGCAATTATTATGGGGGACTTCAATATTGGGGACATTGGAGAGAGAGAGAGAGAGAAAGGGTGCCATGGTAAGATGGAGATGGAATGTATACAGTTACTAAGGGGAATCATTATCTGAAACAGTATGTGATGGAAGGTAACTGGAGTTTGAGAGTGCTAGATCTGGTCATAGCATTAGAAGATATACTATAACAAAAGTAAACACTCTGCCTCTGATTGGGGAAAGTAACCAGTTGTATTCTGTGAAGTTACTAAACATGTGTGGTTATTAGTTAAGAAGAGGTATATGTGGAACTACAAAGCTGGCAATTATGATTAACTTAGGAGGCAGCTTGGAACTGTGCCATGGCATAAGATGTTGCAAGGAAAGAATGTCAGTAATGCATGGGAAATGGTCTGGGATCATTTGAGGTAAGTAGTATCAGACCACATACCTAGGGTGTGAAGGATAAATGAAGTGGGAGTTAATTGGACGAGTAATATCATATAGTAGCTGAAAAAAAGAAAACAATAGTGATCATCATGCCCAACGAGCAATAAAAAGCATAGACAAGAAGAGTAAAGCGTTTTTATTTTTTTTGGCTGTGTAGTGATGGTAAGAGATGGGCAGAAGCAGAAGAAATAGTTGAGATACTGCAGCTGCTGCTGTGGTAGAGGGTGATGTTAAAATTTAGGTAGACAAATTGGAGATGCTTAGTATATCGAGAAATATCAGTGTGAATACAGCAATGGGATTGGATTGCATATTGGCCCATATATTATGAGAATGTGCTGGATAACTGGCAGTACCTTCATGAAAGGATATGAGGGAGTGGAAAGGAGGTAAGATAGTTCCTTAACAAAAAGAAGGTTCCAAGACCGAAGTAGCAAAGAAGGTATGTCCACCATATCAAATAACATCCTTCTTTTGTTTGTAAAAAGAAGGATGTTATTTGATATGGTGACTCTATAATAAACCATGCTATTGATGAGTGAGTTATAACTTCAAGTTTTTCCAGAGCGAAAAGGAAAGGACATGAAAGGATTGTTGGAAGAGGCAAGAGTGAGAAAGTGAACACCATCAGTATTTTACCTCGATATGATAAAAATGAATTAAGAAGAAGGGCTATCATGGCAAACGATTTAATGCATAGGCTGTGTAGAAGAAACGGATGCGAGTTTTTGGATGTAAGTTTGAGGGAAGATTGGATTTGTATAAGAAGGATGTCCTAAACCTGAAAGTGTTTAGTATCATGAGTCTAGAAAAACTTATAACTGGTATGAGACCTAACACAGAGAGTCTGGGAAACTAAATTATAAAGGGAGGAATGGTGAGAATGTGAGTGTAAGAGCAACAATGTTATATAACTGTGTTAATGATGGGAATGGGCTTTATTATGGAAATGTTGATGAGGAAAGAATGATTTCGACTTTGTGTTCATCCAGATTGGACCAATCAACATGTGCAAAGATGTCTACATGTATAAGGCACTAGAGAAGAATAGAGATCTGCAAGTTGTCTAAATGTGTCATGCAGACTGCAGAGAAGAGTATACAAAAGAACATGCAGGCAAATTATTATGTCTGTACACGAATGCTAGGAGTATCAGAAACAAAGGGGTAGAGTTTGTTGCCTTGATCAACATGTTGGGACCTCAGACTGTAGGCATTAGTGAAACCTGGCTATCAGAATCAGACATACTAACTGGTATCGAGTATAAAGGGTACAACATTTTTAGGACGTATAGATAGGAGAGGAGGGGGACATGCTGTTAATGATATCAGATGACTTGAATCCAGTTAGAGTTGAGACCTATGATTGTAGTACTACTACTAACAGTATTTCATGTGGCAGTGAGTTTGAAGCTATCTGGTGTGACGTGAAAACTAACAACATTAATTCATAGTGGAGTGCTGTTACAGACCTGGTGGATTGGTTGCCAGTGATGAAGAAATGCATCACCAAATAGAAAAGGTGAGCACAAAAAGAGTAATCATAATGGAGGACTTGAATTATCCAAATATTGATTGAATAGCAGTAGAATCTCATGAGAAGAATGAAAATGAATTTATTGAGCTGTTGCAGGACAACTTCTTAGGCAGCATATGATAAATGGCACTCAAGGTCAAAGTGTGTTAGATTTGATTATAGTGTCAGAGGATGTTTCAATTAAAGACATAACTATTCTGCCTCCTGTTAGTGACAGTGATCACTTGGGAAGTGACTAAGTTTATGAATGTTCCATTCTGAGTTAAGTGGAATGGGATCGGTTGCTGGATGGGAAGAATATCAAATGGGAAGCATTTAAACAATACAATATCAGAATGTGTCCCGAGAGTTTGAAGAATAAATAGGGTAGGAGTCAAATGGATGTGTAATCTTATTAAGCAAGAGATTCATGAGAAAAGGATGATGTCCATTATGAAAATTATAAGTAGCAGGCTAAAATAGTCACAACTCTTGTACAGAAAGCAAAGTTTGAGTATGAAAAGAAACTGGTTCTGTGTGCTAAAGACAACTCCACAAGAATTCTAAAGATATGCTACAAGTAAAAGAAAGAATGACTCTTCTAAATGCAAATGGCATGAGGGTTACAGATGCAGAAGAGGTTGTTCAATTAACGAGTGCCCATTTTGTTAAAAGCTAAGAACCTGGTGTACCAACATTGAGCTTACTGCCTACCTCTTCACTGGATGAAGAAACTCAGGTGCATGAGTACAATGTATTGGAACTGTTGCACAAACTGAATAAGAATTCAGCAAAAGGGACTAATGGAATATCAGACGTGTGCTAAAAAATTGTTAAGCTGAACAGACTATTTACTATGAATCTCAGAGCAAGGAAGATTCCATGGGAATGGAAAGAATGTATGGTAAATCCATTGCACAAAGGTGGCGCAAAGACCGATGTATCCAACTATTGACCAATTAGTATCTCAGGAGTGGTGGTGAAGATTTTCGAAAAATTGGTTAGGGCACGCATTCAAAAATGGATTGACAGTGAATCTCTACTTTGCAATGAGCAACATGGGTTTACTAATTTTAAGGTCATCTTTTAGCAACTTGCTCACATTCTATAATAATGTTACCATCAAACTAGACAAGGGGAATGGATACACAATGATACATTTGGATTTTGCTAAGGCTTTGACAGAATACAGCATGGATGATGTTGCATAAATTGGAGAATGTGGGTTTGGGTTATACAATATTAACTTGGATAAGAGGATGGCTGACTGACAGATATCAAAAAGTGGTATATGGGGGGGATGTGAGTCTGCAAGATTTAAGGTAACCAGTGGTGTACCCACAAGGATCAGTGCTTGGTCCATTGTTATTCAATCTGTACATTAATGATATTGTAAAGGATATAAGACATACAGCTATTTGCTGATGATGCAAAGATAGGTAGTGTAATTAGGAATGCTGCTGATATGCTGGAATTGTAGGCATGGGAAAATGGATGTCAGTAAATGTAAAGTCGTGCACTTTGGCATCATCAGCTATTTTCTGATGA
The DNA here is from genome assembly GCF_054136105.1 of Typopeltis vanoorti. Lineage (NCBI taxonomy): Eukaryota > Metazoa > Arthropoda > Arachnida > Uropygi > Thelyphonidae > Typopeltis > Typopeltis vanoorti. The sequence goes on from NC_143552.1 coordinate 25,276,908, forward strand.
TGCAAAGATAGGTAGGTAGGGTAATCAGGAATGCTACTGATATGTAGTATTTGCAAAATGATTTGAATAGCCTGGAATTGTGGGCATGGGAAAATGGATGTTAGGTCAATATCAGTAAATGTAGTCATGCATTTTGACAATGATTGGATATTCAGTGCCATATTACACTGTGGGATTATGCTAGAGAAATTGATGAGGCTATGGATCTTGGAGTTTCAGTAGATATTAAGTTGAAGTTCAGGAGCCATGTAACAAAGATTGCAAATACAACTCAAAAGATAATTGCAATGCTGAAACGAACATTCGCATGTAAAGGATATCATTTTGCCTCTTTACAAGGCATTAATAATACCTCACTTGGACTATTGTGCGCAGGTCTGGTCTCCTGGTTTCCATTGTGATTTTGATATAGTGGTATCATGATTGTGGAATACTAATTATGAAGACAGATTGAGAATTTGACTGCAGACACTAGTAAACAGGAGAAAGGAGTGATATGATTGAGACTTACAAAGTTCTGAAAAGGTCATACAGGATTTCAGTTGATGGAACTTGGGGATAGGACAAGAGGGCATCCTTGGAGCTGAGAACGAATGCCACTAAGAAGGGGGTGAGAGCTAGATTTTTCTCTCATAGGGTGGTGTGTGATTGGAATGGATTGCATTGGATGTTGTGAATGCAAGCAGTGTGAATGAATTCCCAAATGATAGCTGATTTGTGTAGTATGTGGCCTTCCTCGTGCCACATACTTGTGGCCTTCTTTGATAAGTCCCTGACTTACCGGAGTCTCTCTTAATAATAATACTTTGCACATTGTTCTGTTTCCTTTTTCTTGTCTGTTATAGATCAACTCACAGTATCCAGAATTCAACATTTTGACCAGGAGTTCTGAATAATGCCATGTAGTTATGTAAAACTTTCATGCCTTCATATTTGAGCATTTCAAGTTAAACATTAAGTGGTGTAGATGTCAAGTTGTGTGTAGAATAGGGCCCTCTGCAATGAGTCCTTGGAGGTGCTTCCACATTTCAGATTGATGTACTCTGGATTGCTTAACTGATTTAATCTTTCAAACTAATTACTCCTCCACACATCAAGAATATCTTCAATTTTTATGTCATCTTTATGACGTGCATTCCTTTTACATACTTTTTTCTTTAATTTCCAAGTTTCTTCTGCCCTGAAAATGTTTTTTTATCTTCATATTTATTTTTTGTATTCTTGCCAAAGTGTTCCTGTTACTTCTATTTACAAGGGTGGTCTGAAAAGTTCTCAGCCTAACAATGAAAAAACAAATTTATAACTTCAACATAATTTCACTTAAGACTAATACATATTCCAGCAATGCTCCAGCACCATTATCCGCTTCCATGAAGTGGTTCATGGTAAGATCTGAAAAATATCCCTCTACAGTTGCAATCACCTCTTGATTTGAAGAAAAACTCTGACCAGTGAGGAAGAGTTTTATTTTGGGAAGAGATAGAAGTCAGAGGGAGCCAAATCTGGGGATTAGGGCAGATGTTCCAACAATTCATAGTGAAGATCCCTTAATTTTTCCATTGCCAAAACACCTTTGTGAGCAGGTGCACTGTAATGAAGAAAGATGATTTTTTTTCTTTTGCAAACCGGGTCTTTTCGTACGAATTTTTTTTGTCTAGTCTGGTTAAAAGATCTGAATAATATTCCCCGGTTATTGTTTTACACCTTTCAAGATGATTAATAAACAAAATGCCTTTAGCATCCCAAAACACCGGTGCCATGACCTTTCTTTTGATGGAACCGACTTTGCCTTCTTTGGCACTGAACAACCAGAGCTTCTGTCCACTGTTTTGACTGCTCTTTGGATTCTGGTGTATAATGGAGAATCCAAGTTTCATCCATAGTAATAAATCGATGCACAAAATCAGTTTTATTCTTGTTGAAACGCTCCCAGCATTGTTCAGAGATTTTCATGCAAGTGTGTTTTTGATCTGCTGCAAGCAAGCACGACACCCATCTTGCACAAAGCTTTTTCATTTGTAATTCTTCATGCAAAATATATCCTACACATTCTTTTAAAATGCCTATAGTCGCAGCGATCCAATACCATATTGTGCACGTGATCAATGATTTCTGGTGTTGTTACACTTTTTGGACGTCCTTCACGCAGCTCATCTTCAAGGCTGGTACAGCCACGTTTAAACTTGGCAGTCCATTTCTTAATTGTCAGAAATGAAGAAGAAGAGTGCCCACAAACTTTTATGAACTTTGAGTGAATTTCTTTTGGCATTAAACCTTCTTTTCCAATTTTATAAGCGCACAATACTCAATTTTATCCATTTCAAGGGATACATACAACACTTTTGCTTCAGACAGCTGTGTAAAACAAACTACTTGACAGAATGACTTGTAATTTCACATGGATGCATATGACAGATCTACCAGCCTAGAAAAAAAAAATCTTGCCAATAGTGTTGTCATGTATGGTCCAAGCTGAGAACTTTTCAGACCACCCTCGTAGCTACTTTTACAAGTAGCTCTTACACTTTTCTCTGTATTTTCTCAGACTATTTGCTGACTTATTAGCCAGGAGCCTTTGATAGTCTTTCTTCTTTTCAAAGACTACTTCTTTAACTTCTTAAGTCTGTAATGAAGTTTGAATTTTTCTATACTTGAAAGCATCTTCACTACACATCTACCTGACTGAAACAATGAATGTTTTAGTCAGGAAAAAAGTGGTAGTGGTTTTAAAGCAGTATGGTGTGAAGTGGAGGTTGATAGAATGAGATATTTGGTGGGGTGTTGCTACACGCCAGGGAACGTGTAGAGTGGAGAAAAAGAAATGTATAGGCAACTCTGTTTACTGAACAAGTGAAGGGTGATCATTATGAGAGACTTCAGTTACGTCAATATTGATTAGAATGAAGAGATAGCATCAGGGAATAAAGAGAATGAATTTCTTGAGTTCTTAAGGGACAGCAATCTTAGGCAATATGTAATGGAGGGCATATGAGGATTAAGTATCTTAGATCTGGTTATATCATCAGAGGATATAAATGGAGTGTTTAATTTTTGGTTGGGGAGAGTGACTATGAAGTGATCACCAGGGTTGTTGCCAGACATGAGAACCTCTATAAATAGAAGCTTAGAACTGGGAGCTATAACTTGGAAAGAGGAATTGGAATGAGACAGGTGCTGCATGGACATTGATCAAAAGCTATTTAGCAGCAGCAATGCTTGAGTGTATTCCAGAGGTGAAATGACTAAATAAGTAGGAGAAAAATGGATGAATGAAGAAATAAGCGTGAAACCTGAAAGAAGAAAGCATTGTGGAGGCAACACAAGATGAATGTTGGTAATGATCAGTTGCATGAAGAGTACAAAGAGCAGGCCAGGAATGTAACCTGGTTGGTAGACAGCAGAAGAAATTAGCCTATCAAGCTAAAAAGAAAAAAAAAAAATCCTAGTGAGTTCTTTTGATATGTGACAAGTAGAAGAAGAGGATGATGCTGGTTGATAACACTGCAAATTGGTAACCAATGTGGAGGATCTAGTTGAAGTAATTCAATCATCAGTTTATCAGGTGTGTTTCAGTGGTTCTCACCCTTTGTGAGACTGTGGCCCTGTAAATTCTTTTCTTATAAGATGAGGGCCCGGTTACAAACTAACATTGTAACTCACCATAGAAGTCAGCTGAGCAGGGGAAGCAGCAGAAGGATGTCAACTTGTCGGCAAAACACTTATCACATACACATGCCAAAATATTTATATATGCAAAGTATGAAATTTAATAAATAAAAATGTACGAATCTCTCAATTCTAAACACTAGTTCCAACACTAATTAATATTTTGAATTTAAAAATGCAGCACTTTAACACAGTAATTATGAGTTATTCAAAACGTTAAACTTAGTTTATTTTATTACAACTGAGTTTTTGAAGGTTTTAGTTAAGCTAGTGAGACTTTTGTTGATGTTTTCTGTCCGTTAGCTTATTAATTCTGGAATGAATTGAAGTGGTAGCCAAATGGAGAAATTCAGAAAGTTGCAGGTGGTTCCTCTGTTTCAATTTAAGCATAGTCATGGTAGAAAATGCAGTTTCACAAAGATATGTGGTGGAAAAATAAAGGAGAAATTTCATTGCTATTTCATGTAAATTTGGATATTCATATTTCATTCTTATCCAGAATTTTGAATTATTCATAGAATTAAAAGTACTTTCCCATCCTTTGTCCAGTGATAATTCAATAAGTTGAAGGGTTTCTTCATGGGAAAGTGCTGTCTCTTTGTGTTCAACAAAGGGGTTCACAATCCACATATTTTGCCTCCTTGGAATCCTCATGTTCGGGATAATACTTTTCAAATAACAACATCTTCAAGTGGGCTGGAATAATATCTGAAACTGAATTCTGTGAATAGAAATCATCTGCTTCCATTGGTAGAGCCTCTGCTACTAATGGCTCAGTTAAGTTTGAGCGTGGTTGGAAGGGGCCCAATCGTTCGATGCTGTTGGCACACTCTCCCTCGATGAGTCTTTGGACTCCCTGGAGGTGTAAAATAATAATAATATAATCTGAGCATGACTGAAACATTTCGTTATTTCTTTCTGCGATCATATTAAGCCAGAATTTCAGTTTCTTTTTGAATGATTCAATCTTGTTCCAAGCATTAAATATCGTTGTATCTGGACCTTGAAGTTTTAAATTCAACTTGTTTATGTAAGAAAATATGTCGCTGAGATATGCCAGCCTGGCTACCCATTTTTTATCCTGGAAATAATTGTACAGGTTACTTGTCTTATCAGTTTGAAACAGCTCAACTTCCTTTTGAGTTCATATAACCTTTTGAGAACTTTACCGTGGGACAGCCAACAAACTTCTGAATGGAAAAGAATGATGCTTTTAACAGTCATGTATTTAAAGAACTGTTTTTTATATAATTAATAATTTTAACAGATTGAGACAGGACTTCCTTAAGCTCAGGTGCCATTTTTTTTTGGAGGCCAGGTTTTGCCTATGAATGTAGCAATGTGTTGACAATAAGTTATTGCCAGCCATATCCTTAATTTTAGTGACTAAACCTGAATTTCTAAATGTAAGACAGGCAGCGCAATTTTTCCATTTGAGACCTCGCTCTTCAGTGAAACCATTTATAAAACTTTGAAAATTTCACTGCTGGTAGTATGCATAGGTAATTCAGAAACACTTAAAATGTCTTCCTTCATGTCACTTTCATCATGATCAATATATTGTACATACATAAGTAAAATGCTGTTGTTCTGAATATCTGTAGATTCTTCCAGTTGTAATGCAAACACTTTCGATTTTTTCAATGAGTTTCGTTTCTGTATGTTCTGCCATATCAGATATCCACCTTTCAACTTTATCATTCAACAATAGGATGTCTTTCATTTTACTTGCACAGACTGGCCTAATAATTCATTACAAGCAGCAATCGAAGGCGGCTTAATGAGTTCTTCGCCAATGGAATACGGTTTTTTACATTTAGCTATCTGTAATGATATTAAATAGGATGCCGTTAGAAGTGAAGTGTCAGTGGTTGAAACTTGGGAAATAATATTCTTTTCTATTTTAAGTCCATCTCTTTTATGCATAAAGAACTTAATGGGTTTGTTGACTAGATCGGAATGTGTTGTGTTGAGATGTCGGATAAGTCGTGACGATGGTTTCATAGCTTAATTTCCCAGAACAGTAGCACAAATGACACATTGAGGTCATGGCAATTGGTCAGTGTCAAGGCTTTGTATGAAACCAAATTTTAAATAGCTGTCCATGTACTTACAAGTGAATGCAGACTTTTTTCTTCTGTGTGCTGGTAGTTTTCCCCTCCTTTTGTACATCCAGGAGATTGCTCTGTAGGCTTGTGGTGGAGATTCACTATATGTTGTGCCACAAACACCTTCAATACGAGATTTCTTAACACCAAAATTAAACAAAGTTCCTTGTTTTTTATTCATATTAAAATTTAAATCTGTAGCATATTACTTTAAAAAAAAGCATGGCACTTGGGTTTCGAAACAAGCACTTACACACTGCAATGCGAGCTCGTGAAGAAACAGTATTCAGTATTACTAGATTTGAGAACCGGATATAGACTGCCTTGATCTTCATTTTCAGTGAAAAAATTTTCTTTATGCTTCCTTGCTGATTGTCACTGATATTTGCAACACAGATGTTATTTCGTTCAGTTTTGAGAACAGAGGATATGCCACTCGTTGTAATCGGACTGCAGGCAATTTTTACGACTGGTCATAAACAGCAGTATTCCGTTTCCTGAATGTTGAAAGATTTCGATGTCTGAAAATTCCCGATAATTCATGAATACTTCCATGTTTTAAAATATGTGGCTTGGTCACTGACATTTGCTACACAGATGTTATTTAGGCATTCTGGATCTGAGCTTTTCGACACATTCATGAATATTATTCTCCTCAGAATATTTCCACTATAAAATATTTATTCATGGAAAATGTTAGAAAAAACTAAAATGACAAATTCCAGGAGAACTTCTTGCAGCCTGGTATAATTGATGCCAGGTACCGGGCTGAGGTCTGGCAGTTGAAAAACACTGGTGTATTTCATCCTCATGAAGGCAACATCATGAGAAGCTGAAGTGTAGAGGGTATGGCAGAGGAGAGACTGATGGTGAATGAGTAGGAAGTATATAAAGTGACAAATGCTTGATGAATACCAATTTAATTTAGCCAAATATAAGGATTTGAATTTTAGAATAAACAGATAGAAGTCTGCATACTTTATTGGTAGCACCATACTTGAAGTGGAGGAGGAGGAGGAAAAGAATCCTGGTGTGAAGAATAGAAATTTGAAGTTCAAGGAACATATTACAAATGTGATGAAAACAATGAGGAATGCTACAATTCTAAGGACATTGACCGGCAGAGATAAGGATATGGCGGTTCTACTGCATAATGCTGCAATCCGATCACATCACATCTGGACTACTGTGTTCTCAGATATTATCAGCTCGATTTGGAGGGGATAAAGAAACTTTAGAGGGGGTACAAAGACAGGTAACAAAAATGATTTCAGGACAGCAGAAGACAAGTAAAGAATGTCGCAATTCTAAGAATATTGACCATCAGAGATAAGGATATGACAGTTCTACTGTATAAGGCTGCAATTAGATCACGTCTGGGCAGCTGTTTGTTTATTTCAGATCTTACCATTTGAATTTGGAGGAGATGAAGAAACTTTAGAGAAGGTACAAAGACAGTAGCAAAAATTATTTCAGGACTGAAGAATACTTAAGTTAAGATGACAATGAAGATATGTAATTTGCATAGTGTTGAAAGTAAAGACAAAGGGATGATATGATCAAGACATAAATGTCTTGATCATATCAATTAAATGTTGTGAGGCATTTACCAACTGGACACTCGGCAGATATTTTAAATTGCGACACAAGGCGGATGATGATTTCAGGAAGTACACAAAGTAAGGGTGAGTAAGAGATTTTTTTTTTTTCTTTTCATGGGAGCATTAGGTGCATGCAATGCATTGCCTGAGAGATAAGAGAGTGGTATGAGTGCAAACTGAGTAACTTTAAGGAGTGGTATAATATAGACCATGCATGGGCAACCTTTCCTAGTTCGGGGGCTAAATTATCATCCTGTCTCCGAGTCAAGGGCCAGACCAAATTATTAAATAAAATAAATTAATATTAAATGAATTAAAACAAGTTGCCACTTCATATTTCATTTATTTATAATATAATGCTTTGGTATAAAGCTCTACATAAATTTTATAATATAATGAACGACATAACAATTTAATGTGAAGATTGGCCTTGTACTTCAACTATGAGACTATCAATATTGACATTAATATTACTTAAGGATAATCGCATAGAATTTTCAAGGTTTTCTTCCATTTTTCTTGTCCGAATTTTTGATTTATTGTATTTCATCCTCGAAAAAAAACTGTTCACACATATATGTGCTGCCAAAAAGACAAATGATTTTTCTTGAAAAGGCGAGTATAAATTTGTATATTTTTCTTTCACCAAATAAAATTTATAAAAATCTGTCAAAGCAATGTTGTTAAATTGTGATTTTAGCACTAAATCAGCCTGAAGCTCAATAAGTTCCATCTGTAAGTTTTCTGGCACATTATTTACATCAGCATCCATCGGACGAGCAAATATAGCGAATGTGGAGTCTTTGTTTTTGAAGTCGGCAAACCTTGTATCGAATTGCTCTATTAGTGCCTTCAGTTCATCTCCATAACAATTATAAGGGATATTTTTATGAGTTGCTAGAGTAGGAAAATGATAATTTTTTAGCTCTTATCTGACTTTCCAACAATCTTAGTTTATTACAAAAAGCTTTGACATGTCCATGCAGTTCATGAACCAGTTGTCTTTGTTTTTGCAATTTAAGATTCAGTTCGTTTAGGTATCTGGTGACATCTACAAGGAATGCTAAATCACACACCCACTCATCATCTTTTACTTGGTTAATCATGTTTCCTTTTATGTCCATAAAATCTGCAATGTCTTGTCTCAGATCATAAAATCGTTTTAACATTTTACCTTTACTCAACCACCTCACTTCACAATAATGAGACACATCTTTATAATCCGAAAATAGGTCTGCCAAATACTCCTTAAATTGGCGGTGATTAACTGCACTTGACTTAATAAAGTTAATATTAGCTACTACAACTTTCATAACATTTGTGAATTTAATCGATTTTGCACACAGATTTTGTTGATGGATAATGCAGTGAAAATGTGTTAAATTTTCCGGATGGATCTGTAGTTGTATTGCTCTTTCATGAACTATTCCAATAAATTCCTTCTGTGCACCAACCATTGCAGGGGCTCCATCAGTGCATATGCCAGATAGTGAACTCCATTTAAGCCCAAATCTCTCGAAGACTGTATTGACTGTTTCAAATATATCTTCACCGATAGTTGTTCCTTTTAACGGCCGAAGCGCCAATAATTCTTCTGTGATGTTGAAATCCGCATCAACTCCTCGAATAAATATTGCTAGTTGTGCTGTATTGGAGGCATCGGTGCTGTCATCCAAAGCAATTGAAAATGCTTCCAATCTAGCAATCTTCTCTTTTAAACTTTTTTTGATATCATCAGCCATAATTTCTATCCGTCGGATAACAGTACGTCTCGACAAACGAATATTCTCTAAGTCTTTTTTCTTTTCAGGACATATTATACTGGCAACATCCAGCAGACATTCTTTGATAAATTCTGCTTTACCAAATGACTTAGAATGCTTAGTGATTTTTTCGCTTACCACAAAGTTGGCTTTGAAAATGCTGTGATGCTGCATTCTTTGCTTGTTGAACATCCAAGTTTTTGTAGTTGTCCATGAATTTTTCGGTGATCCCATGTCTCGAAGTAAAGTGTCTCTTCAAGTTGTTTTCTTTGTTGACGGATACGGATTTGTTGCACAGCAAACATACAGGCAAACCTTTATTCAGAATAAAATAATAATCCTCCGTCCAGTTGTCTTGAAATTGACGATTCTCTGCATCTACTTTTCTTTTTTTTTTTGCAATAACCCCTGACATTGTCCCAAGTTTATAAGCGATATTCAGAACTGTCAAACAAAACTGTCTTCTACACCGCAGGCACTGAACAGAACACATCAATGCATGCACCGAACAGAACATAACATCAATGCAGGCACTGAACAAAGCACAACACCAACACAAGTACCGAACTGACACATTGTAACACATTCACACACGCCACTGTTCAAAGTGAGAAAGAGACCTTGGTGGAGAAAACATAGTATGTTTTGCGCAAGTCATATGATGTTGGCTTAATGTGAGTTAGTAGAACACCATGTTTTCTCCCACCATGAATCAGACAAACTTTGCTGAAATAGATTAGGGCCGGATCCGGCCTGCAGACTGCCCATATGTGATATAGACCCTGTGGCATCTAAAGTAGATCTCCCATGATGAGTCTTGCAACTCCTATAGTTTCTAAATAATAATAAAATCAGATTATTTTTAATAAACACAATTTTAGCTTGAGGTAGAAAAATAAACAATTTTCCATAAAATTTGGACCTGAATTATGGTACTTTTACATTTCATGAATTGACAATTTTTGAAGAAAGAATTTTTTTTTTTTACTAAACTTCTCTTTTCTCTTTAACATACAGGATCCAGTTGTCCTTCATTACTGGGACACGACAGATTCCAATAACTGTTGCTTACAGACTACTGAAAATCCTGCATATGGTTTATCATCTGTATATAGTGGTCAGTTAAATGATGGTGGCAGCATGGATCATCAAGAGAAAGTGCATATTTCAAACTCTTGCACCATCCCTTTAAAAGATATGGAAACTAGTGGGGTTTTAAAAGATTACAGAGAAAACAGTTCTCTGTTATCAAGCCAAATGACTAATATGCTAAAAGCAAAACAATGTAATTCAGTGAAAGAAAGAAGCCAGGATGAGTCATTAAGAATAAATAAAGAAATTACTTTTGAAAAGAAACGTGTAGCAACACCTGTCAAACATCTTGACTTTGCTGTTCACCACAGATATATGAACAATTATATGTTCACAAAATATACAACAAAAAAACCTCCGGAAATGTTTTTTGGGCAAACCGATCAAGATGAATTAGGAAAACCATGCTATAATACTGAATTCAGTATACTTCCTCCAAATAAAGAACTTCTGGATGAACCAAAACTTAACTATACTTCACATATGTGGAAAGTTGTGAAATTTAAACATAAAAATATAGATAAATGTAAAAGTGAAGTGGAGGCGAGCAGTAAAGAAAACCACCAAACAACCATCATTCTCCAAGGCTCTGATAATCAGAATTATCTAGAACCAGTGACTGACAACTGTATCATAGAACCTATAAATCCTTCCACTGAAGAAATCATGAACGTTAAATCACTTTCTACATTGACTAATGAAAAGATGACAAACAAACCCATTCAGTTTAATTTAAAAGACAATAATGAAATTTCTCACTATCAGCACGAATGTGGTTCTGATGCTACTAAAACTAAAGACAACCAGTTTTCTCTAGAAGCAAATCAAACACATACTGGTGAAGAATATCATTTGCCATCTTTAGAGAGTCTGCCTAATCAAAATGGCAAAACAGAAGACAGTATCCAGGAATGGCTGAATAGCATTAGTGAATGGGTAGGGAGTCATTCTTGGTTGAAAGAACAGTGCACATCTGTAGACAAAGATTCGATGGAAGAATGCAATAATGTTGGTAACAATTTCACAATTTCCACAGAAAATATTGAAAATAACAATCAACATTTACCATATATTATTAATGATGCTAAATGTAAGTTAAGTGATGAACATGATGTTTCTATAGATAAGCAGACAAACAGCAAGCAGATGAATAACAGAGGCATAACTGGAAATCATATGTTATCTTTAAATGTTGATGATATTCTCTCACAAGCATCCATGGAGCTTCCTGCTAATGTTCCAATGGTGGTGATGCAGTGTTCACGTCTTCACTCACGTGCTACAAATAATCCGCCATTTCAGCAAAGTTCATTGCCAATGGGAACTCTGGTAACAGCACTTTATAAAGAAAACGAATGGCTTTTTGTTAGGACTCCACATGGCATTGAAGGTTTCATTGGACAGTCAAGCTGTGTACCCATTGGAACATTGATCAATGAACCCTTAGCACCAAAGAGACCATGGGAGCCTTGTGAATTTCCGATTCCTTCTGTAAATTTCAAAAACAATGACTTGCAAAAATGTGCAACATGGTCTTCAAAATCATATTCTAGAAGCTGTACAGGATCTTGTATCAACTCAGCAAAAATGAAAATATTTTGCAGAGAAAAATGTATACGAAATGACAATCCACTTAGTACTTTAGATTCAATAAAAACTGCTAAAACTGTGACAGATATCTTAAGGGGGTCTCCCGAAACAAAAATTACAGAACATTATAGTGACTGCAGTATTTATGATAAAACATTAAAGGAATATGATGAATTCTAAGTCAATAAACATAATTCATTAACATATCTACTGTAAAATCAACACGAATTTTTCAACAGAAGAGAATGTCATTCTGTTATGAAATAATAAAAAATGGATGAAACAAAGGCAAGTGGAAAAATGCTGATATGTCTGTTGAATGAGTTCAATGAAAAAATATATTATCACATGAAACATTTATAGAAACCTTTTTTTTTAATATGATGTATGTGTGTGTGTGTGTGTATTGGGAGAGTTCAGGAACACGCTTCACTTTTTTTATTTTCCATAGTATGCACTACTCCAACAAGTGAGGGTAGTGAATGAATAAAATTACTTCTTGTGATTATATTTTCAGATAAATAGTAAATTAAAAATGTAGTCATTATGCTCACTATTAATTACAATTTTTTAAATATGCATTGGAGTGCATATATGCTAACAACAGTAGCAAATATTATGAAAATTATAATACTATTCAAATTAAAGAATTATTCTGTGCAATGAGCACAGATAAACTTGACAAGTATTGAAACAGAGCTACCATATGCTAAAATAATGGCTGCTTGTAACATCTGAAATAGTCCACATGATAACAAGTAAAAAGAAAAATCAGCTGAATGTTTAAAATAAGGAACGATGTTGAATCATTAAAGGCAATGAAAGGGAAAGGTTATACGAGCAAATATAAACTTTAGATGAGGTAAGATAAATAAATTTATTAACTACAAATAAAAGCAATATAAATAACTTTTGTAGATAATTTGCTACAAGTAAGTTTCCATGAATAATAAATAACCAGGTCTCAACCCTAGATGTTTATAATTATTATTATTAACATCTGACCTCCATAGAGTCAGAGATTCATTGTGGGAGGTACACACCATTGCACACAGTACTCATCCAGCCGTGCCTTAAACTGATTCAATGTGTCTGCATTTACCGCCCACTCAGACGATGAATTCCGCTCACCAGCCACTCTCCATGCAAAGAACCTGCTCCTCACACCTTCCTTATACAGTTTCCAGTGATGGACTCTTGTTCTATTTCCCTCCCCCTCCCCCATGTAAAATCTTTTCCATGTCAACCTGATAACAATCCCTGACTAGCTTATATACCTCAATCATATCCCCCTCCCTTCCTCCTATTTACAAGGCTATGCACTATACATTCTCTCAATCTGTCATCGTACTGCAGATTCCAAAGACCACTAACAGCCTTTTGAATCTTCTTTGGAACCTTTCCAACATATTCTCATCACCATGAAATCCCAGTGACCAAATCTGTGCACAATAATCCACGAGGCCTGATCAATGCCTTATAGCCTCATAACCTCTTTATTTCTGCATGTCTCGGTCCTCTGCATCATTGCTATTATCCGATGTGATGTCTTCACAGCTTGTACAATGTAGCCCCTGGAATTTCAGGTCCTTGTCCACCACCATTCCTTTTTTCTCATCTCCTCTACTTCCTTTGAAGTTTTCCCACCAAGTGTATATTTTGCATCCCATCATTGGATTTTCATCTCAAAACCTTACACTTGGCAACATTTTAATGACAATTTCAGTTACCTGCCCATTCCTGCAATATGTTCAAGTCCCTTTGTAAGGAAATAATATGTGCTTGACTCTGCATTGCTCTCCCCATTTTTGCATCATCTGCATATCACTAGTTCAACCCATCCCAATACATTAACATACAAATTCATCAACAATGGTGGTGTATGGCAGCGGCACCTCCATATACAACTTTCTAATACCTAACTGACAGACAGTCACTGATCCGATTCAGAAGTCTATTATTCAACCCCATCTGTTTCAATTTATTTAACAGCTTCTCATGTGACAGTCTATCAAAAGCTATTGCAAAATCCAAGTACCTCACTGTACATGCACCTCCTGTCCAAGGTATTCACAATAGATGTATTTGGAAGCAATTGGAAATTAAGAAAATGAGTTTCTTGAGTTTTTGAGGGACAACTATCTCAGGCATGTACAACTACAAGAATTGAGGGTCTTGGTTTTGATCATCTCATCATAGGATGTTATTATAAATGAGATGTCAAATTTCCATACAGTTGGCAAGAGTGACCATGAAGTGATTACCTGGATGGTTGCCAGCCATGTGAGGAAAGGGTATATGTTGAACTGCAAGGCTGGTGATTATGAGAAGCTCATAATCCCTAGCCCATAATCATCTAAAGCTTAGAGCTGTAGCATGGAATGAGGAGTTTGGTGGAAAGGAGATCAATGCTGTGTGGGTGATATTTAAGATCTATCCAATAGAAGCAATGTCTAAATGTATTCCAAAGGTCAGAAGATTAAATAAGGTAGGTGTGAAATGGATGAATGGAGAGAACTAAGCATGCAGTACATAGGAAAAAAAGGCATTATGTTACATAAGAGGAGTGGTAATAATCAATTCCATGAGGAATACAAAGAACAGGCAAGGAGGGCGATTCGGTTGGTGAGGGTAGCAAACGTTCAGTATGAGCAGCAGTTAGCTACTGAAGCTAAAATAAATTCTAGGGAGTTTTTTCAATATGTAGCCAGCACAAATAAGAAGATTATGGTAGTACAGGCATTGAATGGAGAAAATGTTATATAGGGACAACTGTTGTGGAGGATATAGTTGAGATATTTAATGAGCAGTTCATGAAGGAAGAGGAGAGACTGACTGTGAACGAGGAAGAGATATATGTGGAATTAAGCAAACTTGATATTAATAAGGCTACGGGACTTGATATATCACTGTGTATTTTGAAGGAATGTGCCAGGTAGTTGACATCTACTTTGACATATTTGTTTAATATGAATCTTATATTGGGTCAAGTTCCAAAGGATTGGAAGGAAGGTAGACAAGATCGTACTGCTTCATAAAGGTGGTGACAGAATTCAAGCATCAAATTATAAGCCAATGTGTATCAGATGTTGTGGTTAAACTATTGGAAAGACTGGTGATAATCAGGATCCAGAATTGGGTTGTCAATCAAAGATAATGTTATTATCTTTGATTGACAGCATGGGTTTTCTAAAGGGAGGTCATGTTTTCATAATCTACTTACTTATTACAAAAAGGTGATGGCAGCATTGGGCATGGGAGATGGATACACAGTAGTATACTTTGCCTTTGCAAAGGCTTTTGATAGATATTACATAAGTTGATAGTCAAACTAGGAGCAGATGGGGTTGGATATTAGACTAGTGCATTGGATTGGAGATTGGCTGTCTGATAGGTATCAATGAATTGTGTATAGGGGAGCAATATCCCAGAAGAGGAAAGTCACTAGCAGGGTGCCTCAGGGATCTGTTTTAGGGCAATTGCTGTTTAATCTGTATTTGATCATCTCATCAGAGGATGTTATTATAAATGAGGTGTCATATTTCCATACAGTTGGCAAGAGTGACCATGAAGTGATTACCTGGATGGTTGCCAACCATGTGAGGAAAGGGTATATATGTTGAACTGCAAGGCTGATGATTATGAGAAGCTCATAATCCCTAGCCCATAATCATCTACAGCTTGGAGCTGTAGATCATCCATCTCACACCTACCTCATTTAACCTTCTAACCTTTGGAATACATTTTGACATTGCTTCTACTAGATAGGTCTTGAATATCACCCAAGCAGCATTAATGATAATGAGGAAGATTTGAATGGGGATATAGTTGTTTGCAGATGATGCAATGTCGAGACGAACTATGAGAAGTAGAGCAGATATATGTGGCCTTACATGAAGACTTGAATAGACTGATTGAATGGGCACAGGAGTAGGAATACCAGTTCAATGTTGCAAAATGTGGAAAACAAAGATGGGATGTTGAATTTACTCTGGTAGAGATATATTGTTGGAGGTGGAGAAAATAAGAGATCTTAAGGTGATGGTGGATAAGGATCTGTACTTTAGAGGACATATTGCCAAAAACACAACCAATTCTGGGAGTGATGCAGAGGACACTGACTTGTAGAAGGAAGGCGATTTTGGTTCCATTGTGTAAGGCTCTGATTAGGCTGCACGTGGACTACTATGCACAGGTTTGGCACCTGGTTTTGAAAAGAATGAAAAGATGTTGGATAAGGTCCAGAGGTGATTGACCAAAAAAGTTTCTGATCTCTGGAATGTTGAATATGAAGAAAGGTTGAGACGATGCAATTTGCAGTCTAGTGGATAGGAGGAAGAGGGGTGATACGATAGAGAGGTACAAATTAGTAAGGGGATGTTATAGGATTAAAGTTGAAGAGGTTCTTCATAAAATGGTGGGAGATTGGAGGAGAACAAGAGGACAGCCCTGGAAGCTGTATAAGGAGGGTGCAGGAAGCAGATTTTTGCATGGCAAATTGTGAATGATTGGAATGCATTCCCTGAGAGTGTGGTGTCTGCAGAGAATTTGAATGTGTTTAAGGAATGGTATGATGAGCTGTTTTTGTATGACAAAAGGGACCTCCTAGATGTATCTGTGACTCCTTGTGTCTTAGGATAATAATTTTGCAGACATATTTTGCTGTTCTCTGTGGCTGACAACATCATGAGGAGGTTGTTTAACATAAGTAAAAAAAAAAAAAAAAAAAACAGTTTTCCAACAGCTATTTCTATAAATTGAATAAACTCAAATGACAATTCAATCATGTATATCATTAAGCATGTTACATGCAGTATCTACATTGCGTGTGTAAACTTTATGTGATTGCTGGTTTAGGAGAAGTCTTTAATGTTACAGATATTATTGATTTCCGAATGTCATAAAATTATAATTTCTTGGTTTCTATTTAGTGCCTTTTGAATGACCTTGGTAGATTCCTTTAATGATCTGTCAAAGTAATTCTCTTTTTAAGTAAGGTGAAGGAACCTTACCAATTTACTGTGTAATAAGGATGTGCACTGTGAATCCACTTTTTTGTTCCCAACATCACTTATATATTATATATGTTCTTTGTTATGGATTTCAAAACTTCTTCCAGTTTGATCTATGTACATCTTTCCACAAGAATACAGTCTCATATTTTTTATACTCTAGGATGTTTATAAAATGGAACTTCTTGTTTAGGGCAATGTAAGAAGCTTCATAAAGTGTTAACAAGCTTGAAAGCTGTTCTGATGTCGAGTGATTTTAATATTTGGGCTATTTTTCCCGATGCATTGCCAACTATCATGGGATGGTTCATCAGAAAATAAGTTTCTTTAATACTTTTTTTGGAGAGACATTTTGATTAAATAGGGTTTGGAGTTTTCCTTTTAATTTCATCATTTTTTAGTATATTTAAAGCTCTATTTTTTTAAAGGTTTTGGTTATACCTAATTCTTGTTGAGGTTGATGGAATGAGCTTGCCTGTATGCACATGACTCTGTGGGTTTCTTTCCTGTAGACTTCTAATGATAATTCTCTAGCAAAGTTTTTGTTAATAAGGATATCTAGGAATGGCAATTTAATTTTTCAGCCTTTTCTACTTCTAGTGTGAATCGGATTTTTGGATGTCGATTATCCAGAAAATATACAAAATATAAGGTCTTTGTGGGTATGTTTCCAAATGATAAAAATGTCATTGACATATCTCCACTAGATATGTGGTTTTAAAGTCACTTGTGCTATAGCTACTTTCTCAAATTTTTCCATGTAAAGGTGAGCCCATGGGCAGATTATATACTTGATATTATTTTATTTAAATAACTTTCCCGGTTTACTCGTGTAACAAAAATTATATAGAATTTTATTCAAGAACTCCAATATATTTCATCCCACTTTATATGGACATCGCCCAGGAGAAGACCTAAATCATGCTATATTAGATCGTGTCTCAGTCACAGCTTAAGTATATGATATTACACTATTCAAGTTCAAAGGAACAATTGTAGAAAGTTGCATAGAGAAAAAATATCATTTAAAATAATTATTAATTAAAAAAACTAGTGAACAATTAAGAATAATCACTTCCTAAAACTTGGATATTGGCTACAGTGTGATCAGTTCAGGTTTAGACAATTTCTTAGTGGTTCACATGTTTCAAAGATCTCTGTGCCAGTTGTAATCGTGTGAGAATGGTAGTAAAATTTTTCTTTCTAAGTAAAGAATGAAGATTTGAGGCAATGATGGAAGAGACGTATGATGTGTGGAAGAAATAGGTTTTCAGTGTTCTCTATTGATTCATCCAAGAGACATTGGCAAATAATGAAACTACGTCTAACTAACTAATATGTCTGAAAGTTTATCTATAAAATGTGTTGAGTTTTTTAAAGTAGGAGTTTGTATCTCCGACATGAGGCTTAAGGATGTTAGATAGGTGTTTAGAGAGGAGATATGTTGGAGAGCTTCTGCTATCAGCTAGTGGACAGAAGGGGGGGATGTCCGTCTTATTAAGCTTCCTACGTTGCCCCCTAAGACAAAGTTATATTTTATAAACATCCTGGAGTATACAAGATTCAGTCTTGTGAAAAAATGTATCCAGGTCAAACTGGGAGGTTTTTGAAATCTTAACAAAGAACGTATAAGTGATGTTGAACCATCCCATTCCCATAGGATTCACAGAATCACATTACATTCCTGTGACTTAACATAAATGCAAGTATATGATTCAAATTTAACCTTTATCTAAAACAAGTATGGAAGAGTGTATATGTATTAGGTGATTGCCAAGTAACTTTCTGTTAGTCGGCAGTGATACCACCAATGGTATTGGTGGTACGTAATAATCCACTCTACATAACAAACTAAGTATGTGTGCTTTCTGTAGTTAGCTAATAAATTTTGTTCTTTCTCTCTTCCTCTCTCACAGCAAGCCACAACATAAGAATAGTGATTGTAGATAATGGTTGAGTGACTAAGCAAGTGGTACTGTTATTATGTTTTGTAGACTATTAAAATTTTAAATGAGTAATTTCTTTTTGAAAATATTAACAACATGAGTAAATAATCAGCACAAATTCTCTCATGCTACTGCACTTAAAAAAAGCCTCTTCATCAAGAGGATTGTCTCATTTTTTGTTTCAGGAATAATTGACAATGTAGAAGATTTAATAACTGTAATTATTAATTCCAATGAGAATCCACCACAGGGCAAAGTTATAGTCAGACATGTTGAGGTAGCAGAGGGGAAAAAAATATATGTTTTTGTTATAATTTTTTTTAAAAGAGTTTTTACTTTAAATTTATGGGGAATCTAAGCTAGATAGAATGGATAGTCTGCAGGTAGTTTGCACTTGGGGAATTTGTACTTAAACATAATATATTATTATAGTGTGTTAGTATTCTTTGTGCAATGTTTGAATAATGGTGGAAGTTGCAATTCAGTTTGCCAAACACCGAGTCCTCTGCTATTTAAGGACTACCTTCTACACAGCAATACTACAGTATTTTGTGGTATGTGCTTGTGGCATATACACATCCTGGCAGTTAGAAATGTGGCAGGTGAGAGACAAGGTAGTGCATGTCTGTAAATTGTAGAAAATAGGAAGAACTTTGTGATTTAGAAATTAGTATAATGGACTTCAATAACATTACATCAGAAACAGATAAATATCAACTGAGAGAGATGAGTAGCATGATTGAGGGTGAGGAAAAACAAGCAGCATGTGAATGAGAATATAAAAGTAGGGAGTATAGCTTTTTTAGGTTTGAAAGACGGTGTTGATTGGGAGGATGAATGTTGAGCAAGAGTAAGTAGTTTGCAGGGAGAGAAAGATAAGCTGAAAGAAGAAGAATGTATCAGAAACCAGTTGAGAAGCATGAAAAGAAGAGATTAGGAGAGTGGAAACAATGAATGCAAATCAAATCAGTGTAGGAGTGAGAGAGAGTTATGGGAATGAAATGGAGAGAATAGAAGAACCAGTGAAAGAGAGGGAATGAGAGAAAGATGAGACTGTGCATGAACCAGGGATGGAGAGATGAGAGCATGGTAAGTAAGTGGGAGAACAAGGAAAGTATCAGAGGAGAGAGAGAGTCGAGTGATGTAGGTGAGCAAGGAGGAAACAGAGTGGTAAGAGGTATGATATATGGTGACTCGATGATCCATGGTGTGTGAGAGAGAACAACAGAGGGATGTCTGCCTGGAGGAACGATAAATAATGTGACTATGGCAAGTAAGCAAGGTGAAAGAGTGGATGAGATGATTGTGATGGTGGGCACAAATGGCTTGAGAGGTAGAATGAACTTGGTGAGAGATCTGAGGTTCATGCTTAAAATTGCATGGAAGACAAAGAGAAGGAAGAGTGTTGTCCAGGTATGATAATACAGAGCTATGGAGATGAGCATCAATAATGAATAGTAACCAGAATGTGTCGAAAGAGGCTTGGATTATGTGGATGTATGGAGGGCATTTCAGGATAGAAGGGAACTGTATATGAGAGACAGCTTGTATTTGAATGAGGAAGAATGTAGGCATCTAGAGAGAAAATGTTGTCGTCTGAACAAGGCAGTGTGTGAATACAGGGAAAACAGAATTATCAGAGTGGCTTTGCGGGAATAGTTGCTTGGGAGAAAAGAGAATACATTGTGTAATGCTGATGCCAGCGAAGTCTGGAGGTGATAATGTAGGCATAGAAACATTGACAATGTCTTAATGATTCTTTATACAAATGCCAAGAGTATCTGGAATAAAGGAGAGGAATTGGTGGCACTGATAGCCTCAGCTTGTCCAGAGATTATTGGGATCACTGAGACATGGTTGATAGAAAATGATATATTAACAGGAATAGAAGCAGCAGGGTATGGCAGTTTTCAGCAGAATAGGAAGGGCAAACGCAGTGGTAGGGTACTACTTGTGATAAATGGATTTGAACAGCAATGACACTAATGGTTTTGAGAGCATATAGTGTGAGGTGGATGTGGATAGGACAGAATATTTAGTGGAGTGTTGCTATAAGCCAGGGAGCATAGGGGTGAAGAGCAGGAGATGTAGGCAGTTGAGTTTGGCAAGTGCCAAAAGAATGATTGTTATGGGAAATTTTTAACTACAACAGCATAATTTAGGAAGAGGAAACTGCATGTAATAGTAAGGGAATGGAATTGCTGGAATTCTTGAGGTACAAATGTCTTAGGCAACATTGTAGTAGAAGGAACATGAGGTTTAAGAGTTTTGGATTTAGTCATAGCATCAGAAGATCTGGTTATAACTAAGATTGTATCTCTGTCTTGGTTGGAGAGAGTGACCATGTGGTTTAGACTTGGAAGATGAATAGACATGCCTAGTACATTAGTGCTTGGAAAATTGTGAAGGAATTTATTAGTAGTAATGGCAAGTTGTATACTGCGAGTGAAAAACAGAACACAAGTGTACAGTGGATGACAAAAAATTCTAAACAGGAACTGCAGGTGAAAAAGAGGTTAGGAGAGGGGTGGAGAACAGATATATGAAGAATATAAGACTCAGGCCATGAGAATGACTAGTAAAGTAATGAAGGCAAAACTGGAATATGAGAAGAGATTTCTTTGAATCTCAGTCATGGCACTGAGATTCAAAGAAAATCATAAGGATTTCTTTTGTTATTTGGGCAGTAGGAGGAGGAATGATTGTGGAAGAATGATGTTGGATAAAAATGAGAGTAAAGTGATTGATGCATAGGGCATAGTGGAGTTATTCAATTAACACTATTGGGGTATTTCATCCTAGAGAAGTAGGTTTTAATACTAGGGACAGGTTGGAGAGGTTTAGAAGTACAAGTTTCAAATATGGAGTACTCAATGTCAATAAAGCAATGGGACTGTATGGGATTTCTCCATAGGTTTTGAGAGTCTGGTCATGGGAAAGGTGTCCAAGGAGTGGAAGGAGGGTAAGATAGTGCCATTATATAAGGGTGGTAGTAGAATGGAAGTGTCAAACTATAGATCAGTTTGTATTTCATCAGTAGTTGTTAAGAAGGAGAGGTGATATGATTAAGACATTTAAACTGTTGAGAAGTAGCCACAGGATTGACACTGAGGAGTTCTTATGTTTGATGAAACAAGGGGAAGGAGCAAGGACAAGAGGCCATTCCTGGAAGTTGTGAAAGGAAGTCATGAGCATGAGGAGTGGTTTCTTTGCATGGAGGATGGTTGAATAATGGAATGCATTGCCTGATAGTGGTGAGAGCACAAACAGTGAACGAGTTCAAGGAGTGATAAGATACTGTTTTTCTAGGGTGTCTTCTGTGATGGGTCTTGTGACTCCATGAAGGTCCTGAATCATAATAAATAATAACAGTATTTCACCAAAGTGAAATTGGCATCATCATTGGAACCACACTACATGAGTAAGTGAGCAAGTGCTTGCATGAATGTCTCTTACTATTGTATGGTTCCCCAGTGATGCAGATTTAAGTTGGCAAAATATTGGAATTAATAATTAAACAGTTAATTATTAAATCTTCTATGTCATCAATTCTTGAAACAAAAAATGAGTAACAATCAATGTATAAGCATAAACACCAGAAGATTCTACTCTATTCTCTGAACATTTCCTCATGTTGAATGGCAGAAAGCTCATATGGCACAAGTAATTGAAAGTACTGCAGCACTAGGAGTTTCTTTCACACTGAGGAACTAAATATCTAAGATGACTTAATTTAGAATGAAAAGAGCTGATCTAAAAGCCATAAATTGTGATAAAGGATATTGTTAGAAGAGTAACCATAACTTTGCAAAATTCAGCAGAAGCCTGAAGATCTTGCTAACCAGAAACTACGGCATGCATGCCAGTGGTTCATGGATGTATAAGTGTAATTTTACAAAAAAATTCTGCAATTTGTCATGCAGATAATGTTGTTCGTTTCAGTGATCTTGTAAATTATAATAGAAAAGAAATTGTATTCTTGTTATAATCTTTTATCCAAACAAGAGGGGAAAAAAAAAATTCTACAAACATTCTGTAACTAGGTTTAAGACATGGATTCCAAGCATGTATTTTAGAGTGTACAGTTTAAAAACATAAGCTTGGGTAAGTATCATTCAATATATATATATATATATAATCATCATCATCTTCTTTATACCCTCTTTTACCTTGCGGTGTCGAGGGTCCATTGATCATCAGACCTCAATCCGTTTACAGGATAAGGTGGTCAGCCCTATGCCCCGGTATATCCTATGGCCTGTAGTGTTAAGTTCTCAAGGCCAGTTTGCCTGCTTTGCGGGATGAAAAACCCCAGAATAAACTGGGGAAAAAACCCTGCTGTCCACGCCCAAGACTGACTAACTTGGCTATGGCTGAGGAAGATCCTTCAGCTCCTCACGTCACCGACGGGAATCGAACCTAGGACACTCCTTCCCCAGGCATATGGTTGCGAAGCGCATAGCCACTAGGCTAACCGCGCGGACTCATATATATATATATAATAAAAACAGTAATATAATTGCCAATTAAAAGAACAAAAAATTTACATTTTGTAGTTCCCATTCATGGGCTAAGAGATTTTTTTGTAATTTTTTTATATTTTAACATTTTATATTTAACCCACTACAGTCCCATCTAGCTTTCCCTAATATCCAACTTATATATTGAAAACCAAAACTGTTGGTTTAAATGTGGCTATGTTGGAAACATAGCCACACTTAAACCAACAGTTTGGCTATGCTATGTTGATGTATTCACTATTTAGTCTCATGGCCCAGATATGTTGGATACATTTTTGGTGGAGTTTAAGTCAGCATCTAAAAATAAACTGTACAGTAGAAAAAGTCATGTCTCCTCTTTCTAGACACACTAGTGATATGACTACCTAAAGGCTCATTATCCTTTTCCATTTATAGAAATCCCCTATGCATACAGGAAAGAATATACACACACAAAATTTTTTTTTTTTAGATATAATGCTTTCCACAGTGTTATACCTCATATTAATTTGGGATTGAAAGACTCAGAAACACTAATTCCATTAAACTGCAATTAATTTTTTCCTTTTAAAATTCATAATTCAATGTTGTTTTGGGTGGCCATAAGTCATAGAACATTCAGTAGAAAGGGCCTATCTTTGTGAAAGCAAAAAAGGAAGGGATTTACTTGATGTGGTTTTTGTGATGTTAAAAAACTTATGTAGTTGCTTCACAAAGATGGGCCCTCCTGTATAAAACTTTTATGTAAAAAACAGCTTTAATCTTCAACTGATTATCATTTTTATATGTATATATTTATTTTGAGTTTGTTTTCAAAAATTAAAATGCATTTGAGCATTGTTTATATGTAATCCATAAATATGCTTTGTAGTGAATACAAACATTCTGTAAATATATTGTGAAATTAAGTGTTCCATGACTAAGAAAGGTTGGAAATGACAAAGCAATCCCACCACCACCCATCCCAACAGTATGGCATCCTCAAAGCAACTTATACACAGAGCAAAGGCTATTTCTTCAAATGATATACATAGCCTCGAAACTGAGTTAAGAGAGCTTCGCAGCATGTTTTTTTTTTAGTCCAATGGCTGCAATAGAACACCATACTTCAATCAGTTATTTTTGGCTATGATTCAGTTCTGATTATGCCATGAAATGGGATTGAAACTATATTAGTGAAAAGAAGGTATCTATTTTAATGATTACTGAAAATAACACTATCAGAGGTCTTTGATATCAGTTTTCACCAATCATTGAAATAGTTGCCTTCTTTTCACTAATATAGTTTCAATCCCATTTCATGGCATAATCAGAAACCAATCATAGCCAAAAACAGTTGATTAAAGTAGGGTGTTCTATAACATCAAAACTTGCATATATATTCTTATGTTTAAACTAAAGGCACATCATGGACCTAAGGTTCAGAATATCACTCAGCATTTTGTTACTATTATTGAATAAGACTGCTTTTAAACTTGTTTCGAAAGAGCCCACAAATAACTGGCAATCTTTTGGCTCACCAATCCTGTTATTAAGCCCCACTGTTGAAGACAAGATCCAAGCAGCTCAGGTTGTTGAGATAAAAAAAATTCAGTCTCCAATACAAGAATATTTAGTTCTTTCTGTACAAATCAGATGAAGTTTGTTAAAAGTTAAAAGCTGAAAGTTAAAAGCTTTCACCTGATGATGATTCCATTCACAGAAACGATTTGTTCATCAGCCATCATTACCATGGTATTTTGCAGAGATGGCAGCACATATGCTGGTAGATCTAAATAGTAAGGCACTAGTGTTCTCTAAATTACTGGCATTCCTCAAAGTATAGACTAACCTAGAGATAGTTGTTTATGATAGACAAGAAAGTTCAAAAATGTGTAATGAATCCTTTTATAATGCATAGCAATATATAATGTCTTAAAGGAATAGTGCTTTGCATTTTGGATATTCAGTCAATTGATGTGAAGTCAACAGCCTCTATATACAAGTTGACTACACGTGAAGATACTTCAACACACAAACTTTTTTTTGCTTATGCTTGGATGAAATAATTAATAAAAATGTAATTCAATCACTCTATTATATGTTATAAACTGCCTATCACTAATTCTATTCAGGTGAATTAACATATAAAATGTGCAGCAACAATGAGGAGCCTACTTGTTTATCTCAGTCACTATTTCACATCTAATGTAATGAAAGAATGCAATATTTGTTAAGTACACCCTCTATGCAAAAAGAAACCGAACTTTTGATAGAAAATAAAACACAGGTGAATTATAATTATTCAAATAATTTATTTCAATCAATATACTCTCCCTCAGCTTCGATACAGCGTTTGCCACAGTCAATTAATTTGTTAAATGAGTTTTTTTATATCGGTTTTTGGGATACTGCTGAGGGTCGTGGTTACTGCCGCTTGAACATTTTCAATGGTGCCAAATCACTTTCCTTTCATCGGTAAATGAAGTCGGGGGAAGAGAAAGGAGTCACAGGGTGCTAAATCAGGTGAATATGGAGTGATCCAACACACAAACTTAGTTTTTGCTCAAAAACTGTCTCATAACGTTTGAACGATGAGGTGGTGCATTATAGTGCAAAAGTGACCAGCTGCCTGCATCACGATATTCATGTTGTACATGGTAAATTCTCACTATCAGTCACTTCAAAACTTCAAGATAAAACTCACTATTGACCGTTTGGCCAGGTGGAACGAATTCTTTGTGGATAATGCCCTTGGAATCGTAGAAACAAATCAGCATTGTCTTTACTTTTGACTTCTCCAAGCGGCTTTTTTTCTGATGCCCCTCTTCTGGTGCTCTCCACTCAGCACTCTGGCGCTTTGTTTCGGGCTCATACTCAAAACACTACGTTTCGTCACCAGTAACGATTATTTCAAAGAAGTTTGAGTCCTTAAGAGCGGTTTTAATGAGGTCCTTGCAGTGTTCAATTCGATACATTTTTTGGTCGTCAGTCAACTTGTGGGGAACAAATCCCGAATTCAATTTACGAAGGCCAAAACTCTTGGTCAAAATGTTGTGCACAGTTGATTTGGAATCCCCAATTCATCTTCAATCAATCTTATGGACGATTTCTGGTTTACTTTGATGAAAGCACACACTTTTTGGATGTTTTTCATGACCACTTGTAAACTTGAGTACGGGATAAGCATTCATCAGCATATGCTTTTTGAAGCATTTGATGCATTTCAGTAACACTTTTACCAAGTTTAACACAAAAGTCAATCGCTGCTCTCTGTTTGAAACTCATTTTCCAACCATTCGTCACTGTCACTCTTGGCACTATAACTGAGCTCCTAATGAAACAAATGTCATAAACAGTTGGCACAACACTAATGAAGGTTGCCGCTTTTGACAACAAAAAGATATAACAGGTGGCGCCACTAGTTTTTTCTATTTTCGAAAAGTTGGGTTTCTTTTTGAACAGAGGGTGTATGAATAATAATGTATAATTGCTTAACATTTGAAAATGAACCAGGCATCACGAAATGCTACCTGCCTCAAGAGTAAAAAGCTACAAAGCAAAGTTAAGTGACAAAGACATGATGGCAAGATTATTATTAACATCTGACCTCCATGGAGTCTGACTCCTCATGGGAAGTACACACTATTGCACACAGCGTTCATCCAATCATGCCTTACACTGATTCAGGCAATGCATTCCGCTCACTAACCACTCATCTGCTCACACCCTCCTTATACAGTTTCTAGTGATGGCCTCTTGTTCTACCCCCCCCTCCCATTCTATGAATGGGAGAGGTAGATTCTATGAATTTACTAGAATATAGAAATTCCATGAATTTCTATGAATCTCTTCCATGTCAATCTGATAACAACCCCTGACTAGCTTATATCTCTCAATCAACCCCTTTCCTCCTATTTACGAAGCTATGCAATATACATTCTCTCAATCTGTCATCGTATTCCATATTCCAAAGACCACTGTGAATCTTCAATGGACCCTTTCCAACATATCACCATGAAAACCCAGTGACCAAAATCTGTGCACAATAATCCATGAGGCACGATCAATGCCTTATACAATAGCCTCATAACCTCTTTATTTCTGCATATCTGTGTTCTCCTCATTATCGCCATTATCTGATGTGATGTCTTCGCAGCTTGTGCAATATAGCTCCTGAATTTCAGATCTTTGTCCACTACAATTCCCATATTTCTCATCTCCTCTACTTCCTTTCAAGTTTCCCCACCAAGTGTCAAGTGTATACTTTGCATCCCATCATTGCTTACCAAATCTTAAAATCTTATACTTTGCAACATTGAACTGACATTTACCTGCCGTTCACCACTAGTGACCTTCCTCTTTTTGGGATACTGCACCCCCATATACAACTTTCTGATACCTATTTGATCACCAGTCACTGATCCAACTCAGAAGTCTGTTATCCAATCCATCTGTTTCAATTTATTTAACAGCTTGTCGTGTGGCAGTCTATCAAAAGATTTTGCAAAATCAAAATACACCACTGTATATGCATCTCCACTGTCCAAGGTATTTGTCGCCTTGTTATAGTACATAAGTTAGTAAAGCATGATCTCCATTTAACAAACCCATGGTAATAACCACAGAGAATGCTGCTGTTATCACTCTATTTCTGCATCATATTTCTCACCCATCTCTCTAGTATCTTCACCACAACTACCATGTTGAAATTTTAATTTAAAACAAAAGTTATCCAATGTTTTCATCTTTCAAGCCAAGGTCATCATCAGAAGTATGCATATACTGTTTACGTAATTCCTCTGTTATGGACAGGAATCGATTTGTTTGATACTTGAAGGATCAGTTAAATGAAGGCACAGATGCATGGTGCCATACCATAAGTCAGTTGATAACCTATTCAAGAGTCATTAATTGATGACCTATATACATAGAGATACAAACTGCATTGCAATTCAATCTAGTATGCTGCAGCATTGCTACTTTTGGTCAAACAACAACTTTAGCCTGTCCCCTGGTGAGGGATAAATAAAATTAAAAATAAATCAACATTAGCTACAAACAAGAAAAAAAAAATGAATTAAAAAAAATTTAAAACTGCATCATTACTATTGACTGAAGTTTAATTTTCCAGAGACCTGTTAGAGTTTCACTATCTTGGTTAAGAGCTCTGGAACTCTGGATTACTGACAATTTACAGTTCTAGTTTGGTGAATTTAAGAGTTATGTTATCATCTGTTTCTTGAACCAGATGTTATGTGGGTTTGAAAATGGACCATCCATATCCTGGAGATTCTGAGGCCACCATTGTTGAGATATTTCATTTCACAAGCTTCTTTCTTACTCAATAGCTTAAGGAAATTACAACGTACAATAGAATATACATTAAAATAACTTTTAATACACTTCCAATAATACGTTGCCATTATCACAGGAACTTAAATACAAGACACGTGCACGCAAGCACAACACACAGTAAATGAGGAACAAAGCAGGATGCCATTCTTTCTCCTAAAAGTCCTGATGGTGCGCCTCCCTAGCGGGCAATGTTGGTATTCTTGGTCAATTGGGGCTGAAGGTCTTCTGATGTAGGTTTCCCAAATTTGGGGCAGTTTCATGCAACCAAATTTGTTTAGGTTTGGATTGTTTCTTAGGGCTGAGGCTGATTCCATGAAAAGTCTTTCGTATTTGAATTTACTACGGTGTATCATTGTGGCTTTTTTCCACCGTATTCTATGGCGGGAATCCAGCGCATGGTCTGCAAGACCAGAGAGGCTGTATTGGTGAAACTGGATGTAGTCCTTATGTTCTGAAATTCTGATATTAGCTGTCCTGCCTGTTTGGCCAAAGTAGGACAGCTTACAGCTGCAAGGGACTTGGTATACACCTGGTAGGCCTAGGTGGGGAGGTTGGTCTTTAGTGGAGCGGTTAAGGGATGCTAATTTTTTTATAAATTCTGTAACAAGAAGTTAAGTCATGTTTATTTAGGATTTTTGTAATTTTTTCTGAGGTGCCTCAGATATAGGGAATGGTGATGGATTTAGAGTAAGCCTTGTTGTGGAGGGGGGAGAAGGGGGGGGTTGTGGTTTATTGGTTTCAATATGTTTTGGGTTTTTTTGGGGGAATAGTCATTGGCTGAGAAAGTGGTTTAGTTCTGTGGTTAGGGCATTGTCATTTGAAAGATAAGTTTAGCCCTGTTGTGTAGCATCTTAATGACTACATATTGTTGTGAGGGGGGGGGGGGGTTGTTGGTGAATGTATCTGCCTGTATGGGTGGGTTTTCTATAAACTGAGAAAACCAAGGTTTCATCAGGCTGGCGGGTGACTAGTGTGTCTAAGAAAGGAAGGTAGTTGTTTTTTCTTCTTCTTCCAGGGTGAACTTGATTCTGGGGTGTTGGTTGTTTAAGTGTGTTAGGAAGGAGAGGAGTGCATTGGAGCCATGTGGCCAAATTGCGAACACATCATCAACACAGCGAAGCCATATGGTTGGTTTTTGTGAGGCAGAGTTTAAGGCTTTCTCTTCAAAAGTCTCCATATAAAAGTTGGCTAAGGGTGGGGAGAGTGGAGAACCCATGGCTGTCCCCTCTATTTGTTTGTAGAATTTTCCTGTCCTAATTTGGCCAAACAATCAGGACAGCTAATATCAGAATTTCAGCACACAAGGACTACATCTGGTTTCACCAATACAGCCATTCTGGTCTTACAGACCATGCGCTGGATTCCTGCCATAGAATACGGTGGAAAAAAAGCCACGATAATACACCGTAGTAAATTCAAATATGAAAGGCTTTTCATGGAATCAGCCTCAGCCCTAAGAAACAATCCAAACCTAAACAAATTTGGTTGCATGAAACTGCCCCAAATTTGGGAAACCTACATCAGAAGACCTTCAGCCCAATTGGCCAAGAATACCAACATTGCCTGCTAGGGGGCACCATCAGGACTTTTAGGAGAAAGAATAGCTTCCTGCTTCGTTCCTCATTTACTGTGTATTGTGCTTGCGTGCACGTGTCTTGTATTTAAGTTCCTGTGATAATGGCAACATGACGTTGCCGAAATATTGGAAGTGAATTAAAAGTTATTTTAATGTATATTCTATTGTATGTTGTAATTTCCTTAAGCTATTTAGTAAGAATGTATAACCAACATCTAAGCCTTTCCACGAGAATTACGATAATGCATGGAGATTCCATCGCGCGTAAGGCCCTCAATTATGGTAAAATGAAGTTGAAGCTATCAAGAGAACTGAATCGTCTCGCTTTCCTAAAATGCTGCCGCAAACTGTGTCAAATTCAAGAACCGTTTCGTTTCCCAAAAAGTTATCCGTATTTATAACCGTGCTAGCCAAGCTATGCTCAGGGAACAAATCGCCGCTACTCGCTGTTACCTGTGTGACACTAACTCAGCTATCCAAGCACTCGAAGATGAGCTTTCCAGCACTTTAAACCATGAGATTTGGTCTATTTTATACAACATCTCATGCACTATGTGGACAAAGAATTTAAGAAAGTACAGGAACGACACATGAAAAAATTTGAGAATTTAAAAAAGATCTCTAACTTCAAACCACAACTTCCTACCGACATGGTAGTCAACCTTTCGTCAATTAGTTTGAAACCTGAAGCACTCGATGCTCTATCACGTGGCCACAACTTCGCTATTGCGCCCAGAAGAATACCTGCTGAAGACATTATGATACAAATTGAATGCAGGATTCGACACCTTCCAAATCACGTCGCCAACAATATTAGACTGGATGTAGTTTGTGTTCTGACCAAAGCAAAGCCACCAAAAACCAACATGCCCAATAAGGAAATTAAATCTCTGCAAGAATTAAAGAAAAAGGAAATAATAATCATCAAAGCGGATAAAGGGAACGGCACAGTATTTCTTAACCAAAAGGATTACACAGGTAAAATGAATGCTCTATTGTTAGATCGGGCTACTTACCTCCCTCTCGAGTACAATCCCACCAACTCACAAATTAGAAAACTCCACAGGCTCCTTAAGAAGGTCACTAACAAATTAAAACTGTTTAACTCCATAACCCCCCCCCCCCCATATATGGACTCCCAAAAATACACAAAGAAAATGTGCCATTACGTCCCATAGTGGATGGCATTGATTCCCACACATACAAACTAGCTAAACATTCGGCCAAAGCTCTCTCACACTATACTAGCAACACACCTTCACACATAAAAAACTCGGCCCACTTCAAAGCCAGCATAGAAAACCTTACACTCAAACACACTGACGTAATGATCAGTTTTGATGTGTCCTACCTATTCACCACTGTCCCACTCAAAGAATCCTTAGAGCTAATCCAAGCTAAACATCCTCCCGATATCATAGCCTTATTTCAGTTCACAATGAACTCAGGCTATTTTGTTTGGCAAGGACAATTCTACAAACAAATAGAGGGGACAGCCATGGGTTCTCCACTCTCCCCACCCTTGGCCAACTTTTATATGGAGACTTTTGAAGAGAACGCCTTAAACTCTGCCCCACAAAAACCAATGGCTCCGATGCACTCCTCTCCTTCCTAACACACTTAAACCAACTCCCCAAAATCAAGTTCACCCTGGAAGAAGAAAAAAAACAATTGCCTTCCTTTCTTAGACACACTAGTCACCCGCCAGCCTGATGGAACCTTGGTTTTCTCAGTTTATAGAAAACCCACCCATACAGCAGATACATTCACCAACAATTCCCCCCCCCACACACACAACAATATGGAGTCATTAAGACACTACAGAACAGGGCTAAACTTATCTGTTCAAATGACAATGCCCTAAACACATTTTCAACACTTTCTCAGCCAATGGCTTTCCCCCCCAAAAAATCCAAAACACACTGAAACCAATAAACCACAACCACACTTCCCACCTCCGCAACAAGGATTACTCTAAATCCATCACCATTCCCTATATCCGAGGCACTAAATAAACATGACTTAACTTCTTGTTACATTATAAAAAAATTGGCATCCCTTATCTGCTCCACTAAAGACCAACCTACCCCCCCCCCAGGCCTACCTGGTGTATACCAAGTCCCTTGCAGCTGTAAGCTGTCCTACTTTGGCCAAACAGGCAGGACAGCTAATATCAGAATTTCAACATACAAGAACCACATCTGGTTTCACCAATACAGCCACTCTGGTCTTGCAGACCATGCTCTGGATTCCCGCCATAGAATACGGTGGGAAAAAAGCCACGATAATACACCATAGTAAATTCAAATACGAAAGGCTTTTCATGGAATCAGCCTCAGCCCTAAGAAACAATCCAAACCTAAACAAATTTGGTTGCATGAGACTGCCCCAAATTTGGGAAACCTACATCAGAAGACCTTCAGCCCCAATCGGCCAAGAATACCAACATTGCCCGCTAAGGGGGGGGGGGGCACTATCGGGACTTTTAGGAGAAAGAATAGCTTCCTGCTTCATTCCTCATTTACTGTGTGTTGTGCATTTAAGTTCCTGTGATAATGGCAACGTGACATTGCCGAAATATTGGAAATGTATTAAAAGTTATTTTAATGTATATTCTATTGTACGTTGTAAAATAGAATATACAACGTACAATAGAATATACATTCTATTGTATTGTACGTTGTTTCCTTAAGCTATTTAGTAAGAATGTATAACCAACATCTAAGTCTTTCTATGAGAACACGCTTCTTTAAATTTCCATTCATACTAGGTTTTGGTGCAATGTAAGGAATGGATACTTTTCCAATCAATTCTATAGCATGTTCGAAGTGCATGATCAGAAAGACCTGATATCCCAAAATTACTGAATTTGATGTTTGGTTTGTGTTCTTTTCATTTCACATCCTTTTTTTTACCTATGTATGGCAAGATACTGGCTCAAGATATGGTATACACCTGGGTGGACAGGAGAGAGAGAGAAGTGGATCCTTGGAGGATCTCACTAAGCTCTTTAATTAATTTTGTAGGTGGTTTAAATGTAGCATAAAAATTGCATTTTTTTTTATGTCAATCCAAAACACACACACACACACACACACACACACACACACACACACACACACACACACACACACACACACACACACACACACACACACACACACAGCCTTCAAGGGATGGGAAGACATCCTTCAAGTAACTGAACAAACTTTAATTTTACATAAATATAGAACAAAGTACATTATATTTGTGTAGTATTCTGTCTATTCTTGGATGTATTTCTCAAATACATAGAATAGCAATGGCACTGTGACTGAACTTTTTTTTTTAATATATTTTTTTTAGGTATATTCTTGTGGATGATGACAGTAAACTCCAACAGATACGTTACTGTGGCTAAAACAGAAAATAAATCTCCCTCAAAAAATAAACTAAAATAAATTAAACTCAAAAAAATAAAATAAAAATATCTTCCACAGCCACTCCACCAATTTGTGGCATAAATATCAACTTAAATGATCTGCACCATCACCCACCAGACATCTAAACTGATTTTTTTTTGACCAAATCCCAAATTACTGTCACAACAACCACAGTCTACGTTAATTGCCAGACTGCACTCTGCATGAATCCTTCAGTCACAAGGACAGTAATTACACTTTTGCGTGGTCTGATATTATTTTCCAGATGATAACTAATCTCAAATATATCCATTTTGACCATCTTTTGATTAAGATTTTCTCTCCACCTCATTATGTATCATTCATCTGCTATCTTTACTACTTCCCAAAATGAGACATTTTTACCTCTACTTCTTATAACTGAAGCTTGATTTCCTAAAATCCAACTATCCTAATGGTGAAATCACTCTAACTGGTGACTAACATCGACAACTCCCACTGGCAATGTTCTCCAGTTCCACTCACTAAGTTGGAAGAGAAGCCAAGATATTTGCTGTATGCAATGACCTAAAGCAAACTGTTCATACTTGACAATTCTCTCCACTCACCCAACAATGGAACATTTTGTAATCACTTCTTCGAAGTGTACTGTTGAGATAACCTATCTCTTTGGCAATGTAGATGATAATCCTGTATCCTGTGGTACTAAAACAAGTGGAAAGATTTCTGAGGCTATTACTCCTCCTTTCCATGGTCAGACTGTTTATGTTCTCTAAATTCATATACTTGTGATTGTATAACAAAAATTATTCATGTTGAAACTGTTCTGTTCAAACTTCCAGCCAAATATCCATGCTATAGTTTTTCAAGAAGTGTACTAGAATGTTTGCTTGCAAAGGGCTAAAAGTAGAAAACTCACCTCTTATACCACAATAGTAGCCATGTCTTCTGATCCCTTACAAAGGCTTCTGAGGTGCAATTTCTGTCCATCTATGCTTCCCATCTCTCTCTTTCAGATGGCAGTATTGCAACATCACTAAACGATGAGACCTTTTCAAATTATTCTTCTCACCTTCTGCATAAATGAACAAGGCAAATCACCACCTTCTGTACCTGCAGGTGGTGGTGATTTGCATCACATGCCCCTGTGGCCTTCCACCAGAAAGACAGCAGAGAATCTTGATACCAAAAGAATGCTTCTGATCCTGGTAGAATCTCACCTGTTGAGATCAAGAGATGGCTTCCTGAATGACACCTATTTTTCATCATCTAGCTGGCATCCACCCTGCACAGCATGGATGCAAGTCTATATACAACATATTTAGACAACACAGATGAAAGTCTAAAGTAATGGAGAAGGTCATGAGCAGTAAGCTTCAACTGTCAATTAATCAGTGGCCACCAATATGAATTTCACTAATCAAGATACACAGTAGATCTTCTTGCCTACAATTACTCATCTTTGGATATATGCCATTGAAAGGTTTAGAAATCTATGCTGTTGCACTTGATGTTCCCAAGGCATTTAATAGGGTCTGGCATCAAGGGCTTCTCAGAAAATTACCATTTTATGGTTTACCTTCAACCCTTTGTAATTAGACTGCCTGTTTTCTCTCAGAACATTCAGTGTGTGCAACAGTGGAGGGGTGTGCTCTCTTTGAATTTTCCTATTAGTGGAGGTGTTCCTAAGGTTTCAGTTATCATGCCTGCACTCTTTTTCATATGTCTGGAGAGCATTCTCTAACTGACCTCAGGCTCTATTCATGATATCTTCTACTCACACAAGAAATCCTGCAGTAAACACCTCAAAGCTTCAAGATGTACAATCAGTGTTCTAAACTCTGATTTACATACCATTTAGTTGGGTTATGATAACCCTGGTCACTTTTCA
The DNA here is from genome assembly GCF_054136105.1 of Typopeltis vanoorti. NCBI lineage: Eukaryota > Metazoa > Arthropoda > Arachnida > Uropygi > Thelyphonidae > Typopeltis > Typopeltis vanoorti. Next base: position 25,312,390 of record NC_143552.1, read on the forward strand.
TGAATCCAAAACACAATTTTATCTTTGTTTGCAAAAAAACTCTCAATTATCTCCTTAATAATGTCCAGCTTAACAGTCACAATCAGATTTTTCTTCTTGGACTGACACTTACCTCTAGCCTTTCCTGATATAAACACATCACTCTTATAGTCCTTGGCTTCCAGAAAAACTTGACTTTTTTTTTTTTTTTTGCTCAAGATGTTACTTTTCATCTGTTCAGTTACTAATTCTATAAATCCCAAATCTGACCAACCTTGGAATACTGCTCTCATATTTGGGAATAGTACACCAAAAACCTTGTTCAAAATTCTTAATGCTATCTAGAAGAGGGCATTTTGGGTGATTGACAATCCCTCTCTTTCTCTCTAACCACTGTCTCACAGGCAGTTTCCATATCCTGTCTTCTCTAGATATTTCCATGGGCAGTGTTTAGCAGACTGGCATCCATCATATAACTCCCCCACCTACAATTAAATCTACAATAATGTGAGCAACAGCTACTCAACATTCTTTTACAGTTGAATTGCTGACTTACCAAACCTACTACCCCAGCCCATTCATCTTTCTTTCCATCTACCTTGATTCTTTGGAAATGCCTTTGGCCTTTCTCTAAGACTACAACCTCCAGCTTTTCAAAAAGAATATCAACAAGATTACTTTTTTTTCTTAAATGCTCTTGCACTACTGATTTAGGCTTTGTGGCCTCTTGTGTGTGAATACCGAATCCGATGCATTTATATATCTTACCATACATAAGTAAAACAGGATGCACAATTTCAATAAGAAACAACACATTAAATTCAACAATTATGAGAAATCAAGCCTTTCTGATCATGCACTTGGACCAGGACACAGAAATAGCACCCATTCCTTCCACTGCACTAAAATCTAGTATACAAAGAAATTGATGCTTTTGAAATGATAGTCAATTGACTCACAAATAAAAGAATAGAAATGTGGATCCTCAACAATCCAAGGTTCCTGTGCTCTTCAAGCAAGACAACAGAACTGTAAAATAGGATTACTGATAATTAAACTTCAGCTATGTTAATGATGCAGTTTTAATTTAATTTTTTTAAAATTTGACTCTTGCCTGAGGTCAGGCTATTGTCAATAGTTCAAAATAGTGCTGCTGTAGAATACTGTAGTGAATCACAATGTATCTTGTGTTTCTTTCTTGTGTATACTGGGTACCCCAGAAGTAACAAGACAGTCAAAAGAATCCACATTTATGGAGAAAAATTTAATTATCAGAACATAATATATATTCAATTTATGTGTAGAACAATATTTAATAACATGAAACAGAAATCAATTAATAATGAAATAATGATATAACAATGAAGTTGTGACTACTGTTCTGGTAACCACCTATTACTTCTGGCCAATCTGCATACACTGCTTGGAAAGAAGTCAATGGACACCATAGTGTGAGGAGCAAACAGCCATGGCACCCACCTTATTAAGGTGTAGGACTTTCTTCTGCTGCAGTCCTACAGGGCATACTTTCTACAAGCATATGATAGTGATCAATGAGAATTTTAGACCATTCTTCCTGTAGGTATGTCACAAGGTCCTGGACTATTGTGGGGCAGACGTCCCTTGACCTCACTTTTGCTCCAGTTCATCCCACAGATGTTCAATAGGATTGAGATCAAGGCTGGCTCTGTGGAGGCTAGTCAAGGGTGGTGACATTCATGTTCACAGACTGTGCACAAATCTGCACAATGTTTTTGTGCAAATTCATGCCTGGAACTATGCATTCAATATGTCAGTTGACAAATGGTGGTTTTTATGTATTATCCTTTGCAGCACCCTGTGGATACATTTGGTGAGTGTGATGGGTCATTCACTGTAGGTAGTACTTGTGGTTGACTCTCTGCACTTTTGTCTCAGTATGGTATCACTGATTGTCCTAGGATGGTTCAAATTGGGTGATAGATAAGCCTGCAACATGGCATCCTATCACAATGCCTCTTTCCAACTCTGTCAGCCTTCTTTCGACAATTTCACTTGGACATGGTTGCACTGACTTAGGAGCATCATATTACTCCAATTTATACCAGCTACAAACATGACTCATTACATGGCATGATGCACCTTGCCCTTGGGTGTCTGTCTGTCGACCTCTTTCCAAGCAGTGCGTATGTATACTTCTTATAATGTGCAAGGTCAAAATGTTGAGTAATTGCTTTATTTTAAACTAGTTATAATTTCAACATAGTTGTTTCAATAATTTTGCCATCATGAATGCTTATTACCATGTAACAATGAAGGAAAGGGTTAATTTTTATATGAAACTTCATGGAGTTCTGGTATCCATTAAAAGAATCCATTCTACACCACAGTACACAATCTAAATTAATTTCAAACTAAATAAATAAATTAAAAAATTAATTTATTAATAAAATATTCCAAAAAATAATGAAAAGCATAGATACATTTAAAAAAAAGCACTCACATGCTGGAATTTTTTTAGTTCACAGATCTGGATTCAGCAGGTCAGAATGTAGGATCAAAATTAATTTACAAGTTTTTTTGCTTTTTTTGCCCCATAATAAAGTTTTGCTTGCTTGCTTAACATATATCAGTAGATCCATGGTGCATTTATAAAAAAGTTAAATCATAATAGAAAAAATATTATGTATGCTATAATTGAAGTATACTAGTTTCACAAAAATGAACTGCATTTAAAGAATTTCTTCATATCTGTTTTCCAGCATCGTTAATAATATGTAATTATTGAACTTATAAGAGAAATAACTTTGTGTTGAAATTTTAAAAGCAAAACACATTTTTCAATTTGGAGGTAATAAGGAAAATCAGTCGAGAAAAATGCAAGGTAATTTAAAACTGACCTCAGTAGTGTACTTGACATACTGAAATTCATCAATTACAAAAAGAAAACTAAATTTACATTTTTGTTTTATTTTTTATTTAATTTTATTACAGTATTTATAGCTAAACATTTTTCTCGAAACTAAGTCACCATGATCTCCTCTTCTTCTTCTACTACGCGTTATTTCCGCTTCCCATGCAGGGTCTGCGCGTTACTTTAGATGCGACTTCTTGTTAGTACTACTCCCAACCGACCCATCGCCTGGTCTGCCGCTGGGGGGGGGGGGGGATATATTTTTGACTGTAGAGGCGTATGTTCATGGGGCCGGTTTGCCTGTTTGCGGGATGAAAAACGCCAGATAAACTGGAGGAAAAAACCCTACTGACCGCGCCCAAGACCGGCTAACTTGGCTATGCCTGAGGAAGATCCTCAAATTCCTCACGTCGACAACGGGAATCGAACCTGGGACACTCCTTCCCCAGGCATATGGTTGCGAAGCGCAAAGCCACTAGGCTAACCGCGCGGTAAACTAAGTCACCATGATATGCCTCAATATGTGCCTCAGTAGTGCAGTAGGTAGCATATCAGTCTCATAATCTAAAGATACCAAGTTCAATCCTCACCTGGGACACATGAACTTCTTTTGAAATTGATGAGGCTAGGGATTTGGTAATAATAGTGGGCAGTGAGTTAAAGTTCAGAGGACATATTGCAAAAGTCGGCAAAATAGCTCAGGGATTACATGGATGGTGAAAAACATACTAACAAGTAAAGATTATCCTCTTTATAAGGCTATGATTCAGTTGCACAAATTTAGTCACCCGGATTTCTGGAGGATCAGGTGGTGGAGAGGATCCAGAGATGAGTGACTAAGCTGGTGAGCATTCTGTGGAATGCTCCCTATGAGGATATGTTGAAGGTGCGTGGGTTGCAAAGTTAAATTGATAGGCAGAAAAGAGTGGACACAATAGAAACTTACTAAAGAGGTTCTATAAGATAGACAAAAGAAATTTTTTAATACACGATCAATAGAGAAAACTAGGAGTTTTCTCCTTGGAAGTAAGAGTGTACTTACTAAAGGTGTGAGGACTAGATTTTTTGCTTGGAGAATGGTGAAAAGTGGAACAGATCACCAGTAGTTGTGAATGCTCTTGTTTAATCCAGTTAAATCCAATTTATGACTAGATCACTTCTACACATAGGGTAGCTGATTTTATATCAAATTGCTCTTTATGCATAGTGTACTAACCATGAACTTTCAACATTTACCTTCAGTTGAAAAGATCTGATTTGAACCCCATCTAGGAAACAAGAAATCTTTTTAAGGATTTATCTGATCTCATAATTCAGAGAGGGTGGAGTTTTTCCTTCCAGAAAATCTGATTTTTCATCCTGCATAAGAGGCAAATCAGAGAACACATGAAGTTAACAGGTCAAGTACTGACTGGGATCATTTAAGGGTCAAAGCTAGATTACTGAGAGGAGCTCCTAGCTTATAAGGAATGTGTGCAGAGTTGACCAGGGTTTTAACTCAATTTCCACCCTTCACATTCTTGTAATGAGTTCCATTATTAGATATTACATGATAGCAAAAGCTGTGAATAGGCTGGCAATTTGGAATTTAGTGTATACTGGCTTAAATCATATACAAACATCACAAACCCAGACTTATATAAGAGTTACATTCCATGAACTTTATGTAACACAAGTTTTATGCAAGTCGAATTTACCCCCCTCCCACCCAATCTGCCAATCACACCATTTTGCTTACATGTTTATAGCATGTGTATGCGGTAGTATATTAACATGTTTTAAGGGTTATTTCTGTTATTTTCATTTAGGTATGTAATTATTAATGCAAGTTCTCTTCATAAAACTCTTGATAACAGATTAAAGCTTCATCTAGTTTTCTTCTTTGGGCTTTTAACTGTGAACCATTAGGATCCATTTTCCAATTTTTTGTTTACCTCCAGAGCCTCTGCTACTAATGGCTCAGTTAAGTAAGTTTGAGCGCAGTTAGTAGTTGGAAGGGGACCAATCGTTCGATGCTGTTGGCACACTCTCCCTCGATGAGTCTTTGGACTCCCTGAAGGTGTCAAATAATAAAAATTTTCATCTCTAGATCAATTTCGATGCATTTACATGGGTTCACTTTTTTCAGACTTGACTGTACCAGTGCAAGAATATACTAAAATTATTCAAGTATACAAATAAAATGTACAACACATCTCTGTTCAATAATAAGCAAAGTGACACTGAGGAAGGTACACACAATACACCACCATATAGGCTGTCTGTCTTGCAGAATATTGCTGATAGGTGGCAAAGTAAAGCAGGCACATTTAAGTAAAATTTTTAACTCAAAATTTTTTTCCATCTGAGGATAATTTGGTAAGTCCGAATTTATGTAAGTCAGAGTTAAATGTCATGTTAACTGGAATAATGCTCAGTTAAACAACGTCCATCAATTTCATCAGGTAACCAGGACTAGCAGTGCAAAGCTATTTACTAGAATAACCTCAAACGCAGTGGAATTGAAATAGATACCATCAGCCTTAGAAGACTAAAAGAAAAGAAGTGGAACAAGCAGAGAAATTACAGAAATACTATGTTGATAATGTAATCCATCATCCACACTACACTTATCTACCACTACTATTATACTGCATAATCCACTATCCAACACAAACTATGCCATCTATCACCCACTAACAGTATTTTGTCTGCTAATTGCATGTGTTCTCTAGATCAGTGCTTCCCAAACTTCTGGATGTCAGGGCCCCCTTTGCAAAAATTAAAATATTTCACGGCCCCCCTCGAAAAAAAAATCGTAATAGAGAGATATATTATTCTAATATTTATTGTATTTATATTCAATACAAAATGTACACAGCGAATATTGCAAAAATCAAATTCACATATTACATTTTTTGCCTCTTACCGTTTGGTTCTGAAGACGATGCGGGCTGTTCTGGTAAAATGTAAAATACTGTCCTTTTTTTTTAGTCTGTTTCTGCTTCTTCTGATTGTTCGCGGGAATTTTTTTATTTATTTTTTATCAGTCGCTTATCGATCTCAGGGTTAAATTTTTTAACGTAGAATAGATCAAATAATATCACCACTTACCGATACTGGCACACCACAGACTGATAACATGAAATTAGTGAATATTACCTGAATAAGGGAATCCCCGGACCAGGAACATTTTTCTCTTTTGTGACTTTTCTCCCTTTACGGTAATTAAGCCTAACGCGAAACAGACAGCAAAGGCAGGTTATTAAAACGTGCATATGATTGGTGTGGTATTAACAAAAGATCGCGCAACCGAAAGATAAAAGCATAGCTGACAATTGAGTTGAAATGCTAACTCTCTCTTCAACCGAATTCCATATGTGAAACTGCCATAACATTCATTATATATATATATTACTTAGTTTTAACACTTTTACGAATTTTAACGCGTTCGGTTGAATTTTATTGCTGCCTTGGGAAATCGAACTCACACACATCTAATTAATAACAATAGTTTTTAGTTAGTTTTGGTTTTGTTTCAGTCTATTCAGCATAGTTTCTGTATGAGGGGACATGTGATTCATTAATTAGTGTGTTTTTATCCCAGTTGTCTCTAATTGCACTATTTGTTGAGAAATATATTACACAAACTCCTCATACCTTATTCACTGGCATAATAAAAGTACTTGTTTTTATTGCCTCTGCAGTAGAGTGGCTGTTAGGGAGGGGTGTTACTATCTCCCCACATGAACTTGTTTAAGCTTTTTTTTCATGTGTGAAGTATATGCGAAACTTTTATTGGTAACAGAAAACTAGCTCGGATGACAGTGATAATATAAAACGAGTTTTGATATGTCAACAGTCCCTGATTACGAACGCATGATGAAAGGGAGAGGAAGATTTGGAGCTTCGCTGGAGAGCATTCGAAGTAAATACAATTAACCACTACTTTGAAATGAAACACATGAATAAGCAATATTTACTGATATTCATTAAGCACCGAAATACGCAGGAAACAAAGTTTGTGAACCAACACCAATGTGTGAATTTTTGCATTAAAATATAAAAAAATAACAAAAAAGAAATAATTAATAAAAGTTAAATACGTTTCTTTTAAAATAAAAAATTCTACTTAGTCTTAAAACATTTAAAATTTGTTTTCATTATTTCACGGCCCCCCTCAACAAAACCTATGGCCCCCAAGGGAACCGCGGCCCACAGTTTGGGAAGCGCTGCTCTAGATGACATCATCTGTATAATTCATTGAATGGTAAGTAGGATTTTTTTTTTTTTTTCAGAATAATGTGGACAAATTTTAAAATGAGAAGTTTAAAGTTTTTCCACTTGGTTATATTATAAATTAAAGATGCCAAGAAATTATATTATTGGTTTAATCTTTTATCAAATGTAAGCAAAAAAGGTTTATGCATGAAGTAACTTCACAACCGGGCAACTCATATATAGAGACTGATGACTTCACACCACTAGTTTTAGTATCCCATAATGCAAAGCACATACCCTTACGGACATGTATAATGCATAGCATTATGGGAAGGGGTCACTACCCAGACTAATTTTGACCTTGATTGAGGTATGTTTAAGTGCAGGAATACCTCTCCCAAAACTCGTGTGATCCCTCAGATTACCCAACAATGAGTGACCTAAAGGATCATTTAACTTAGCAGTAGTTCAATCAGTGACAGGCTAACCAGACCACTGAGAAGAACCCTCAGTGGTGGCTCTGCCCAATGGCAATCTCACCCCATCAGAGCCACTCATATCTCAGGGAAAGAAGCACTTCAGCACAAAAGCAAATCTGTGGGAGCAATATGTAGAAGTGATACCATGGTTGAAGTAATGCAGAAGTAATATTTCCATATACAAGTAGTCAAAAGGTGTTGCACCTTATTACTAAAATACTCTGGATTAGAGATAGATGTTGAAAGTTTTCAATTTGGCTATAATGTATATTAAAGGAATAATAATAATAATAATAATAATAAAGATGTAGAAATTATATTCTTGGTTTAATCCTTAACCCAAGTGTAAGCAAACAAAGTTTGTGCGCAAAGTAACTTCATGACTGGATTTGACCTTGATAAAGGTCCAAACCGATCTGGGTAGTGACCCTTCCCATAATGCATGTCTGTAAGGATATGTGCTTTGCATTATGGGATACCAAGGTAAGTGATGTGAAGTCATTAGCCTCTATATATGAGTTGCCCAGTCGTGAAGTTACTTCATGCACAAACTTTGTTTGCTTTCATTTGGATAAAGGATTAAACCAAGAATATAATTTCTTGGCTTAATTTAAAATGAGAAATTGAGCAATAAGACTTATTTGTGCCAATGGCCCATAAAAGTTAGTAGTAAGGAAGAAACGGAGGAATTTTTCTGAAAATCATTATTTAGGGAAACTGATATAAAGGAAATGCTGGTTCTTGATAGAGAACTAAACAGTACAGTAGAAATCGAATCCCAGACAAACAAAAATTGTTTGAGAAAATTTGAAGACAGTAAAACTAATAATAAAGATAATTGTTGGAATTCTTTAGGATATGGACTATTCATTACTAATTATTTTTGCATATTTATTTTTAATATCATGATAGGCTACAAAACCTACACCACAAAAGTGTTGTATGTGAGGCAAGTGGTTGGGGGAGAAAGAAGGAATCTGTGCATAATTTTTTTATTTGGATGACAGGGATAAATGTATTCATTGGGAAAAATGGTTATGAAGGAGGGAGATCGTCCAAAGAACAGTGGATGGAAAAGAAAGAATATTCTTTTTCTTTTAGAAGGTGGTTCAATAAGTTTGGAGCTGAACTGTGTATGAATATTGACAAATAGCCGCTCATAGCTTGAGAAATGGTGGTGGCCAGTTCGGTGCACTCATGAAAGTACCTATAAAAAGATTTAACGCAGAAACAGAGCATCTATGAGAAAGTGAATCTGTAAGAAAAGGATATTTATTAAGGGAATTGAGATTTATGAAGTGTTAGGAGTTATACAGCAGAAGAGTACTGTTTTGAAAAAAAAAAAAAAAAAAATTTTTTTTTTTGGAGGCTGAGAAGGCATTGAACGCAATATGTTTGCACTAGAATGGGCCAGATGTCAAAGTTAACTCAAGAAAAGAGAACTGATCTTGACTAGATCAAAATATTATTTAAGGTAAAGGGGTGAAGCGAGATCTTTTTTTCCAAGAAATAAGACAACTGTGTTTTGACAGTATTGAAATTTACTAATTTCGTACAGAGAATGTTGAGATCAGTGTTTAAGGCAATGGTTATAGAAGTTTTTCAAGTGTGAATCATTTGGAGCACTACAAGGTTCCATGAATAAAAAGAGAAATTACCATCAACAAAACTATAGATAGGATTTGAGATTAGTGAGAGAAGATAACCGATGTACAGGAGGAGAATGGGCAAAAGTACACTACTCTGGGATATTCAAGCAGTGATAGAGAAATCTGATGAGAGGAAACCATTCAACATGATAATGAACAACCTGAGAGGAAGCTTTCAGTTGGGTCCCAAAAGGTAGGAGTGATATCATAAGATGGCAGCTTAGCAAAAAGACCTTGATGAAATGCCTTAGGAACATCAAGAGTAATTGCATGGATTTTTCCAAACATTGCTGAAACATAGTTTGTGTCCAAAGGTGGGTAAAGTTAGATCAGTTGTGGAACAAGAGTGCAGAATCAATATTGGCGATCATTAACCAACTTGTGTGTATCCAGTTTGTCAAGAAGTTGGTTATTAATGAAATTCTCCATTACTTTTGAGAGTAGGTGACATCAATGGGATAATAGTTTTATGGCTGACTTTTATCTTCATTCTTTTGGGACAGGCTAGATAATGGTTTGCTTCTATGCTGCTAGTAGATACCAGATAAGTATGATGGCTTGTATAGGATGGGTGGATACCATCTGGACCAGGGGACTTATTAGTATCAAGAACTTTTCTGAGAGTTCTCAATATTGACAACTCTTCCTTTTGACAAAAGATCAGAAGAGACATGCTGTAAGCAGTTTGTGGTATAGTGGGCATGTATAGCAAGCAGGGTCTATGCTGTCCTTCAGCTAGTACTGTTTATCTGCCTTACGATTTTAAAAAAATCATATGGCAGATAAACTGAAACAGAAAAAGAAAATATGTAAAATTAAAAACAAATGTTTTTATGGTTGAGATACAGTTTCGCCATCCTTCAAATTTGCTGCTCCTAGGCATTGCCTTAATTATGTAGTGGGTTACGAAGGTCCTGATAACGGAGGAAGATTAACACCATGTTCCAATATAAAGATTGTGTATAAATTCGCATGGAGAGAATGCACAAGAAAACTCTTATTGACTATGTTACTGGTGGGACTAGTCTGAAGATATCACACTGATTCAGAATACAACAGTATATAGGGGATTTGGAAGTGAAATATTTAGTTTTGAGATGAGTAAAAATGAGTAATATACACTAGATTAATCAAACTGACTAGCTTTGCAAACACTTATCTGGTGGCTTCATCAGGCTTTTTATGGAAGAAATGAAGAAAGCAATTATGTTAAAAAATAAATCAAAAATTGCTAGAAGAGCACAGTTCAACATAAGCATGACCACAATGATATGTGTCAACTGTCTTTCTATAGAGTTGGAGAAGTTAAAATCTGATATGTCAAAAGATATGATTAGTTCTATTTCCAGACATCATTTAGAACAAATTCTTCGTTTCTGTTAAGGAGCCATGTGAATAAATTATGCTGTATATTCCTTAATTTGTCTACAAAGAAGTTTTTTCTGAATAAGGCATGGTGGATGTATCACAGTCAACAATGCGATGTGTAGTCGAAGTATGGTAAGTTAATCCAGACTTTTCTTTCCTTTTGTGCTCCACATCTTCAACATGCTCTTTCTTTCTCACATCTTCAGCTTGTCTGGCCTACATAAGCCAAACTGCAGGAAAATAATATCTTATAAACACTTGTGTTCTTCGATAGGGACAGCAATTTTGATCGACAAATTACTAATATATATGGGATGGAAACTGAGTCCTTGTACTTGACATTCTGATTTTGAAGAGGAGGAGGAAAGTTATTTGAAAATAATATTTTGCTGAATGTATTTTTTTGAGTATCCTAATGGATATTCAAAAGAACCAACCAAGTGGAAAGTGCTGGAGGTTTCATCTTGAGTTTGTCTTTTTTTTAGTTATGAAAGAGAATGCCTGGTTGTTAAGAGTGTGGATGATGCAAAGCTTTTGAGAAGGATGATTACGGGAAGAAGCATGAAGATAACATGCAGTATTGAGCAGGCTTGCAGAAAACCTCCAGAGAAACATCATTATCTGGTTTCTTTGTGATTAGAATATCCAGAAAGGAAGTTTACCTTTTTTTCTCTAGCTCCAATGTATCATCTTTCAAAATTTATATTAGAGTGGAACAATTAAGAGAAGGGCGAAACTGCTGAAAGTCAGAAAAGTAATGCTTCTAGGATATGACAATATCTAAATACCTCCACCAGATGGTAGGTTTCATGAATAGATCACTAGACAGTGGAGATAAGGGGCTATCTATTGCCAAACCCAAACTGTTGTCTATAAAATTAATTGTTCCAGTGAAAAAAGTTAGAACAAAGGCAGGCAATGTTTGAACAGTTTATTGATGTCTTTAATTAGGTCTAACATTTCATCAACTGGAATGTTAGTAAACAGAAATGATGTCCAGGCTAGCAAGAATGTCCGATTGTGATATATCAGCATTTGACAACATATAAATAATGGGCTGAATTTTTGATAAGAGTCAGAGTTCCTAATATGATTTTGTAATAGACCAGCTAAATATTTAGATAACAAGTCAGTGGGCTGATAACATCCACAAATGATCTTTATGGAATATTATTCTTGTGGATCTTAGGAGAATCAGAGTAAAGAGACTTAAGTTTTTGATACAGTATCAAATCAGGAGGCCAGTTAAGCATGTTCTGAAGTAATTCATTCATTTTCTCATGTCTGATCCAGGTAGAATCATTGTCAAGATTTAAGTAGGTAGAGGAGTTTTCAAGAATGAGAGACATTTTGGAATTGTAATCAGTGGTGTTCATAATAACTGTTGCATCTCTCTTATCAGCCATTAGTATTACTATTATTACTATTACTATTATTACGGGCAACTCCAGGGAGTCATTGGACTCATCGAGGGAGGCCCCAAATCATATTCATCACAACTATTTGGCATTCATACAGTATCTATCATACCTCGCTTTAAACTCATTCACTGTCACAGCATCCACCACAGACTCAGGGAGCACATTCCACTCATTCACTACTCTAAAAGTAAAGAACCCAGCTCTAACACCTTTACTAACCACACTTTTGCCCAGTTTCCATGGATGTCCCCTAGTCCTCCCACAACCAGCCCTGTTCTCAAAAATATCTTCTGAATTGATTTTATAGAAACCCTTCAGTAATTTGAATGTCTCAATCATATCTCCCCTCCTCCGCCTATCAACCAATTTTTGCAACCCACAAATCCTCAACCTGTTCTCATACGGTTCATTCCACAGACCTGCTATCATCTTGGTCACTCGCCTCTGGATCCTCTCCACCTCCTCCCCATCAAGAAGAAACCTAGGTGACCAAATCTGAGCACAGTAGTCTAGATGGGGTCTTATCAAGGCTCGATACAGAGGAACAATAACCTGCTTGTCTCTGCTTGTCATCGTATTCTTCAGCAACCAAGTGATTTGATGAGCTGTTTTGGTCACTTTTGCAATGTGTCCCCTAAATTTCAATTCCTTATCTACCAACACTCCTAAATCTCGTGCCTCATCAATTTCCTGGAGCACGGTTCCACCAATGCAGTAAACTGCCGCCAATCTTTTCACCCCAAAATGCATAACCTTACATTTTGCCACATTAAACTGACATCCATTCTCCTTAGCCCAGACCTCCAATCTATCCAAATCATCCTGCAAAATTTTGACGTCATCTGCATTCACTATTGCCCTACCCAACTTCGCATCATCCGCAAACAAATGAACTGTTCCTCTCAGATCATTTCCTATATCATTTATGAACAAATTAAACAGCAGTGGTCCAAGAACAGATCCTTGTGGCACACCACTAGTCGCAGGCCGTCTTGTGGACTCTACTCCCGAGTAAACCACTCTCTGATATCTCTCCGTCAACCACCCTCCTATCCATCTCACCAACCCTATGTCCATTCCCATATGCTGCAATTTACTGATTAGAATTCCATGTGGAATCCTGTTAAAGGCCTTGGCAAGGTCCAGTAGAATCACCGTAAACCCATTACCCTTATCCAGTTCAGCCGTCACTGTGTTATAATACGTGAGCAAGTTACTGAGGCATGACCTACCCTTCACAAAACCATGCTGTCCCCGATACAGTATCCCATTTTCTTCTATCCAATCTTGTATTTTCCTCTTGACTATTTTCTCTAAGACCTTGACAATGATTCCTGATATGCTAATCGGTCGGTAATTTACTACAGCAGTCTTGGAACCACCTTTATGCAGTGGAACTATTTTCCCCTCTTTCCACCCGCTCGGGACTAACCCAGACCCGAGACTCAAATTAAACAAAATGGTCAAGGGTACTGACAATTCTTTAGCTGCTTCTCGTACAACACATATAATATCTTTGCTTTAATTCAAATTGTCAAGTGCCTTCTTACTCCCAACTAGTAATATTAAGCTTAGGTACTAAAAAATAAAGGATAAGATCAGCAGTTTTAAATCTACCATCACCCACTTAATTCTGCAAATTTCATTTACAGAATCAAGCAGTAGATGGTGAATGGCTTTTTCTACACTGCAAAATGTAGTGAGGTGCAACTGCCAAATAGACATCTTTAACATGGAAACTTCTGAATGTGTTAGACAGGTTGATTACAAACCTATCTGTTGTAAGGGAAATATATCTTTAGATTATAAATTGTATAAATAATCAAATTTTTCTTCAGATGGCTAGCAGAAGATAGATAAATGCAGTTGTAGGAACAGTCAATTATATTGCTGATGTAATTCCATGAATCAATCCTATTTGTGAGATAATGCAGATCAAAACACCTAGAATCTAATTTGCCAACAATAAATCAAATATTTATTAATAATAAAAAAAAGTGAAGGAGTTTGAAAACAAATAGCAGACATTAGAAATCCAGTGACAAAATCTGAAGAAACAATGGTTGATTCAGCCAGGGAAATACATGATAAAATTATTTGCAAGGAGTAGAGAAATCAGAACTTCATGGTGGACTCAAAAAGTTAAAAGAGGTAGTCATGGTAGAGAACTATCAGTAGACCATGGCAAGTAAGTCACCATATGTCCTGAGAAAATATAGAGCAAATGTAAGAAAGCTATGTGTAAAAGTAGTTAAACAAAAAATAAGGGTAAGAACTGAAAAAAGAAAATAAAAGATAAATATGATTGCATCAGGAAAGGTTCTGTAGGGTTACTGAAAAGCTGAGAAATTGAAACTGTAAAAGAATCACATGTGATAACGGTTACCAAATATCCATACCTTCACAGTTTGAAGATATGGATAATCTGGATGTCTGGAGTAAGTGAAGGCCCTAAGTAGCTCGAAAAAGTTCATATTTGGTCTCGATCTGGGTTTCTGGAGTATTTAATCATTAGCCCAGCTGCAGTTTTATGTATGATAGATTTATAACCTTTAGTGAGATGAGATTCATATTAAAAAAAAAAGTACCTCGAAAAATTATTAAATGAGAAAAGTAGTGACAGAACAGTGGTAGAAATATCCATATCCAGAGGAATATACTCATTTATCCATTTCAGTATTTTAGGCAGAAATCTTGGAAACGAAGAAAGGTAGACTGAATAGATGATATCTGACCAGAAATGCTCAAATATGGAGATATAAAATTTCTTCAGTAGTTAGATAACATAGTTCAGAAGGTTCCAGAGCACTGGAACAACTCTCATGTTATATATGGGTAACTATGACAGCTTACCTTTTTCCACTGGAGTTCTGGGAGATCTCTGACATCATATCTTTTTACTATTGCATTCGAAGATTTTGCTTTATACAGGCCAAAGCTGTATAAAGTGAGGAAACCTCCACACTGCCTTAACAGGGGCAGTGTGGAGAACCGACAAAGACTTCTGACCTAATATCCAATTTTCACCTGGGTAATGAACAAATGAGGATGGACTGGCAATTTGGGTGACCAAACTGTATTCTTGGCTTAAACCACAATGTAAAACGATGGTACAATATGACAAACTTTCATGCCAGCTGGGTCATCGCCGGTTAAACAAGGCCCCTGTTGTTTTTGTCAGGGAACTAGGGCACTCAGCACAAAGTCAGTTACTGGAACAAATTCTGGGATGCATTCCTATTCAACATCGGTAGAGGTAAGGATTTGTACTATCAATGTTAGAAAGCACCAATGGAAAAGAAATTGAACTAGCAGAAGAATTGGATAAATACCAGATCAACATAATAAGAGTGACTCAGACAAAGAAGACAAAGTAAAAAAACAATATATGTTTCAAGTTAATTATATGTTTGAATGACCAAATATAATCCAAATGTTGAATACATATTGTTCTTTAATTGACCATGATTTATAAACATCTAATACCATTGTTGGTATTAGATGTTTATAAATCATGGTCAATTAGAGATCAATATATGTTTCAGTTTAATTATAGTATTCAATACTAAATATGAGTATAATCTGCTTGAATTGCAGGCAATATCAAGCAGAGTGATGTGGGCAAATATCAGAATGGGGAACTGGACAATAAGATTTATTTGTAGCTATGGTTCCCTAGAAAGTTCTAGTAAGGAAGAAGTGGAGGAATTTTTCAAGGCGTTAGAGAAGGCAGCTGACATAATGAAAAAGGAAAAGTTGGTCCTTGTTGAAAACCTAAACATCACAGTAGGAAATGATTAAGAGATACATTGAAATGTTTTGGAAAAATTTAGAGAAAAGAGCAAACCTAATAATAATGGTGAACATGTGAACGTGGAGAGAAGAAGATGCAAGAAAGAAGAAAAGTCTCGTTGATTATTGATCTCATTGATCATTGAGTATAACTATATATACTAGGTGGTCTGAAAAGTTCTTGGCCTAACAATGAAAAAACGCATTTATAATTTCAAAATCATTTTTCAACATAATATCCCTTAAGGCTAATATGTTTATTCCAGTGATGCTCCAGCACCATTATCCTGTCCCTGTAGTGGTTCTCGGTAAGATCTACAAAATACCCCCTCTACGGCTGTAATCACCTCTTGATTCGAAGAAAAACGCTGACCAGCGAGGAAGAGTTTTAGTTTTGGGAAGAGATAAAAGTCAGAGGGAGCCAAATCTGGGAAATAGGGTGGATGTTCCAACAATTCATAGTGCAGATCCCTTAATTTTCCCATTGCAAAACACCTTCGTGGGCAGGTGCATTGCCCTGATGAAAGATGATTTTTTCTTCTGCAAACCAGGTCTTTTCTCACAAATTTTTTCATCCAGCCTGGTTAAAAGATCAAAATAATATTCCTCAGGTATTGTTTTACCCTTTGCAAGATAATTAATAAACAAAATGCATTTAGCATCCAAAAACACCGATGCCATGACCTTTCCTACTGATGGAACCGATTTTGTCTTTGGGTGCTGAACAACCGGCTTCTGTCCACTGTTTTGACTGCTGTTTGGATTCTGTAATGGTGAATCCAAGTCTCATCCATAGTAATAAGTTGACACACAAAATCAGTTTTATTCATGTTAAAACGCTTCACAAATTTTCATACGAGTGCGTTTTTGATCTGCTGTGAGCAAGTGCAGCATCCATCTTGTGCAAAGCTTTTTCATTTGCAATTCTTCATGCAAAATATATCCTACACGTTCTTTTGAAATGCCTATAGTCTCAGCAATTTCACGCACTTTGACTCACCGGTCATCCAATACCATATCATGCACTTGATCAATGATTTCTGGTGTTGTTACACTTTTTGGACGTCCTTCATGTGGATCATATTTAAGGCTGGTATAGCCACATTTAAACTCGGCAGCCCATTTCTTAATTGTTGAAAATGAAGGAGAAGAGTGCCCGTAAACGTTTATGAACTTAGAATGAATTTCTTTTGGCATTAAACCTTCTTTTACAAAGAATTTTATAACTGCACGATACTCAATTTTATCCATTTCAAGGAATACTTTTGCTTCAAGACAACTGTATAAAAAAACTACTTGACAGAATTACTTGCAATTTCACATGGATGCTTATGACAGATATACCAACTTATAAAAAAAAAATCTTGCTGATAGTGTTGCCATCTATGGTCAGACTACCCTTGTACAATAGCAAAATGAAATTCTAAACCTACAATTTTTTTTTTTTTTTAAAAAAAAGATCACGAGTAGCAATTTATACAAAACAGTTTTCCCTAAAAAATTTTTTTTTACATAAGTGTGTGTTTGCACATTAAATGGAGAATGGTGCTGCTTCCTCTCTCATGAAAGTCAACACATTACTGTGCTGCTTGCCACCAGCCTGAGATACTCAAGATCTACTGTGTCACTTAGACTAAGGTGACTGTAACAGTGTCTATTTCGAAAAATTTACTGGCATGTAAGGCAGAAGAATGGTAGTCAAGAGAATGACACTATTTGTGTTATTTCCTTGACTTGAATGTGACAGAAATCACAGTTATTTGCACTTTAAGCACTTGAAAATATACAAATTATCAAGTTAATGAAAATATAGTCGTGTATTAACACGTTCGCTCACATACCAACTATGAGTATACTCGTAATTGGTATATGAGCCACACCAGCCAGCTACGAGTATATTCTTATGACGCTTACTGCCGGCAACGAGATTACCCGTACTGACCTTGAAGAAGTGAAACTGCTTGGCTTGTGGAGCTAGCAGCAAAACTGTGTATACTCATATATCGATTACCGCTGGTAACGAGATTACCCGTACTGACCTTGAAGAAGTGAAATTGCTTGGTGTATGGGAACAAACTATGCCGAAGTAGCGTGGCAGCAAACATGTTAATTTTATATAAATATGCTATTCAGTTTCTCTACTAATCCCCATCTTGTTTCTCTCTCACACACACACACCAAATCTTTATAAAAGGGGTTAGGTACAAGAATGATAATTTTTTCCAGACAGAGCAATTAACAAGACAGATGAAATTGTGAGGGTAATCACCATTTTTGATATATACTATCAAGTAGTGTATACAGCAACTAATAGTATGGTAATCCAAATTTCCTATAAATAATTTTCCTCTAGATTGGATTTTTATTTTATTATTATTTTTAATAAGGTGTTAAAATGCCAGCAATTTCAAATCAGCTCTAAAGAATTAATGTTCATTTATATTACCTTTGCAATATTTCAACCTATTCCAAACTATCAATGTATCTTTTTATGGGGGATATTGTTGTTTAACCAGTATGTTAATGATACTGGAACAGGTTTAACTGGAGATATGAGGTTATGGTTACAGGCTTCGTAGGATTACTGTTCACAGATGAAACAAATTGCAGTCAAGTAGATGATGTGGCTTTACAAGGGAATTTGAAATTTAGGCAAGGATGGGATGCAAAGTATATAATTGGGGAAATTTTGAAGGGTATAGAGGAGAAGAGAGAGAGAGAGAGAGAGATGTGGGAGTGGAGAGGAACAGGGACTCAAAGTTCATGTCATGGGTCTCATTGCACAAGTTGTGAAGTCATCACATTGGATCATTTGATTACAGCAATGATGTGAAAGGACCCTGACATGCAGAAATAGAGGTTATGGTTACAGGCCTCGTAGGATTACTGTGCACATGTTTAGTGGCATGGTTTTCATATGGTTGAATATATATTAAAGAGGGCCAGAGAAAATTGACTAAAGTGGTATGAAGGGTGTCTCAATCCTATCCCCTTGAAAGGGATAGAACAAGCAACCATTCCAGGGAAACTGTAAAAGGAGGAGGTGATAGGAGGGTACTTTGCATGGAAAGTGGCTAGTGAGCGGAATGCATTACTTGAGTATGTGGAGAATGTGTTCACTTTGAATGAGTTTAAAGCATGATTTAATAAGAATTGTGGAACAGTACACACTTCTCATGTTAAGTCTTTTGATACCTTGGAGGTCTGATGTTAATAATAAAAGATAACCATGAAACAATCATCCCGCTATACTAACTTATGTTCTCTCAAAAATAATGAAAAAAAAAAAAAAAAAATCATCAGCAATCAGTTCTTTCACCACCCAGAAACCCTTCAGTTAATCATTGGCCACCAGTATGCATTTCACTACTCTTAATCCAAAGCAAATCTGCCACTCAAGACATTTCTAGGCACTCGACTAAGCCTGGTACAAAGGCCTACTTACTGAATTAGTAACTTATGGATTACTCTCCATCCTTTGCAACTAGATTTCCAATTTCTTCTCTGGTCATTTGCTGTGTGTTATTGCTTATTTTCTTTAGATTTCCCCTCCAAAGCTGGAATACTTCAGGACTTTGTTTTCAACCATGATTTTCTCCTATTCATAAATAACTTTTGATCAATAATCTCAAATCCTATTCATTGTTTTGCCAACATACTGTAAAGTGCTTTATGTCCTAAGCAAGATCTTCCATAATCAATGCCTTAGACACTGATCTTGCCATATTCAGTGGGATGGGTCCTGTCTTATTTCATATGGAAGAGACACCATGCTTCACCTTCCAAGAAACAATATCTAATCTCCATATGAGATCAGATATTGTTATTGAATGGACTTACACCTCCAGACTCATCCAGCTCCTTAAAATTGGGTGTCCTCTCCCTTTCTCACTAGAACAATTCTGTGTATCAATTCTGAATCTGCTCTGCATTAGAATATCATTCTCACATATGGGATGGTGCACCAGAAACTCCCTAAAATGTTTGCTTGCTATCCAGAAAAGAGCAATCTGTTAATTGATAACTTCTCTCTTGAAGATTTCTTATGGATTACTCCATCCTTTGCAACTAGATTTCTTCTCTGTTCATTTGTTGTGTCATAGCTTATTTTCTTTAGATTTCCCCTCCATTCTAGAAACTTTCTCATAGATATACTGTTTTCATCTTATGCATGAAACTGCTGGTCAACACTTTTACTGTCCAGCTCCAAACATACCAAGCCAGATTCTCATCCTTCTCTTTCATTTTGTCTACCTCTATGGTTTGGAACAGTCTCTGCATGAAAGATATCACTTCAGTAACTCTTGCTTCTGAAAATATCCAGATCCCTACACACGTTCAGATTTTTTTCTTCTTCTTGAGCTGACTTTCACCTCTATCCTTTGGCACAAAGAGAGCAACGGCTTCTTCAACTCTCAAAAAAAGCTAGATATACTATTCCACTCAATCCATAACTACACACTGGTAATGACTGCTGACACTGTTCAAATTCCAAATCCAACAACACTTTGGAATACTGTTTATACATTAAGTGTGGTGCATCAAAAACCTTCTAAGAATACTTGATGCTATCCAGAAGAGGCCAATCCAACTAGTTGATGACCCTTCTCTCACAGATGTTCACTTTCTGTCTTATGTTGCTTCTATATCTACTGTTGCCCTGGTTCAAAGCGTGATCCTACTATCCCACTTAGTAGTGGGATAGTAGGATCACGCTTCAGACTGAAGGTTAGAGCATAGTTTACAGATTATGTAAAAATACACAAAAACACAAATATATATATATATATATATATATATATATGCAGTTCATAAAAATAGGGAAAAATTCTTAGCCTGCAAATAAGTTTCTGTGGTTTAGCAGTTCCACATTATATTATAATATGGTCTCAATAACAAAAAACTTCCCATATTCTTAGCTTACCCATAATACTAATGTACTACAAGTTTACAACCTTTTGTGGATCACATTAAAAATTCCATGGATAAAAATGTTGTTCTGAAATGGCCATCATTTTAACATTTGTTTCCTTTTAAGAATATAAGAACAGGAGCAGCTGCTAATCAACATCCATTAACTGTTCAAGCTTGAAACCTACAGAACATCCACTTCCTTCTATTTCATTCCATCTTCCTCTGCTCCTCGGAACAACCTCTCTCATTCTGTCTTCCCAAACACTGCACCTCTCAGCTGATTGAGAAACATATCAATAGATTCAGTCTTTCTCTTTAACCTCTTGTCCACTCAGCAATAATATGCTGAATGTGGACTACATATTTTGGGTACTGGTACTATTGTGTACTAGTGTGTACACACACACATGTCATTTACTGTATATTCCGGTGTATAAGTCGATATTGGAATTTTTTGAGTTCGAGTTTTTATAGTATACTTGTCATATAAGTCAACTCAAAAATTTCTTTAAAATTAAAAATTATGACAGTTTTTAAGTAAAATTTTTATACAGGCGTCAACCACTAGGATCATAACTGCCTTTTTAGTCCTTCCATTCTTTGTTTTAGCAAAAGATGTAAAATACCTAGTTGACAAAAGAAATTTTATTTCGTATTGACCAGTTGACCAATAGTGAACCAAAGTGCAATGGCTCCTTTTAAAAGAATGAAATATGATGCGAGTTTTAAGTGCAAAGTGATTAAATTTGCAAAAGAAAATATTAACTGTGTTGCTGCACGTCAGTTCGGAGTAAACGAAAAACTAGTTTGCGATTGGAGAAAAAATGAAACTTTAATAATGAAAATGCCAAAAAATAAGTGCGCATTACGGAAAGGAATTTGTAAGTGGCCTATTCTGGAAAATAATGTTGCGGATTGGGTTCAAGAAAATCGCCGAAATGGACTCATTATAACGAGAAATAATATTTGTTTACTTGCTTTGAAGTGAGGCCAAGCAAATAAAAAGGACAGTGAAAACTTCAAAGCTACAGTGAGTTGTTATAGCCTGTTTATGGAAAGGAAAAATTTAGTGCTTCGACTAAAAACGAAAATCGCACAGAAGTACCAAAGGATTTGGATGATAAATTATTAAGTTTTCAAAGATTTATAATTACTAAAAGAAAGCAAAAAAATTATTTATTGTCTCAAATTAGAAATATGGATGAAACTCCAGTTATGTCTGACATGATCGGGAATAGAACAGTAGAATTGAAAGTAAAACTATTTCTTTAAAAACAACTGGACATGAAAAAAGCCGTTTCACAGTTGTACTTGCTTGTATTGCTGATAGTACTAAATTAAAACCTATGATAATTTTTAAAAGAAAAACAATGCCAAAGATCAAAATTCCAAGAAACGTTTTTGTCCATGTTCATGAGAATGGATGGATGGACGAAGCAGGAGTTAAGCTGTGGATAAAACATATTTGGAATACACGACAAGGTGCATTAAAAAACCCAAACAGTCTTTTAGTGTGGGACATATTCAAATCCCATTTAACGGAGAGCACAAAATCTTTATTAAATTAAGAGAGAATAATACCAATATGGCAGTGATTCCAAGTGGGTTAACTTCACTAGTGCAACCGTTGGATGTTTGTATAAACAAGCCATTTAAAAACAGTTTACGAAAACAGTGGAATGCGTGGATGCAAGAAGGAGAGAAAAGTTACACAAAAGGAGGACAAATGCGGCACGTGTCTTTGGTAACTATGTGTGAATTGGTAGCGAAAGCATGAGGTGAAATAAAACCAGATACAGTAATAAAATCTTTTAAAAAATGTGTTACATCTAATAAATTAGATGGCTCGGAAGATGATTTTGTTTACAATGATAACAAAATTTATGCTAAATCTGATGGAGAAAATGAATACAATTTATATGACGATATACCGGAAGAAATTACAGAACCAGAGTACAATGAACTTTTCATACATTCAGACAGTGAAAATTAAATTTTAATTATGTAGTTACCTACCTATTTTCTTTTGTAAATAAATAATTATATAACATGTAAATAATTTTTTCTGTAAATAAATTTGATATAAGTTGAAATATTTTTACTTATTTATCCTTTATATTGCTAATAAATTTAACAGAGTATGATACGTACTAGTGTTTTCTTGGAAAGCAATCAATTTTTGACCTGGCGTATAAGTCGACCTAAAAAATTTAGTACTTTATTTCAATGCTGAAAAGTAGTCTTATATGCCGGAATATACGGTATTACTGATTTTCACAGCATTTGGAAAGCAATTATTTAAATGTTTAAGGGGTCACATCCAATCCTTGTTTCCTGTGGTGGATCCCCTTATTACATATCAACTTAGATGCTGAAAGAATGTGAAATGGGCTAGCAATTTTGGACTTATTCACACAAACTGTATTCTATAATGCCTGAAACTGCAAATCCATCACAAACAGTGAAAGTCTACCAAAACAACTTCAAACACAACAGAATTGAGGACAGGCACTATCAGCATATGAAACATAGATCGACAAGGAATTGGGCTACCAGAGCAGAAATATCATTTTGACCAAGTGGTATTATCAAGACAAACAAGACTAAGATGGCTCTTGATTATTCTAAATAATAAAATGATTTATTCAGGCAACAAGGATCAGGAAAAGAAGAACGGAGAAGATGTTAGTATTGAACAATAAGCTGGAAGAAAAACTTCTAGAATGGGAATCAAATTCAAAAATATTAAAAAGAACAATGAGACTGTGATTACAAAACAGCAAAGACAACATCCACATATGGATCCAAAGCAAAAGTTTAAAATTTAGAGAACATATTTTTTCTTCTAATTGTTCTAGATAAAAGTTGGAGAAAATGGTGGATCAATGGCAGGTCCTTCTATTTGTTTATATAGTTTGTCGTATGTGAAATATCCTGAATTCATATGTAAAATCTTGCATGATAAGCAATTCTATAACTTATCATGCTCTGTTTTACAAGGGTCTTAAATCAGGAAAACACACAAAATGTAATATGAAATTGATATAAAGTGTATATGTGATAATAGTTTATAATACATAATATATGTAAGGTTTTGATATTGCTTGTAAACAATTGCACTCAGCACAAAAGAAAGAAAACTTTGTTAAATAATGAGTCAGAAAAAAGGTTATCTGAATTAATGAAGAACAAAAGGAAGTTCCTGAAGGAAAAAGTTGCAGTGACTTGCGAAGGTCAGAGAGCATCAAGAACAAAGACTTCAGAAAAGGCACGTGAAAGTGACTTCGACATGCCTGAGGGTGAGAGCTTAACATGCGAAAGTGAAAGACAAAGGAAATCGAAAGATATTTAAGCAACCTCATGAGTAGGAAGAAGGGGTTCCCAGGTTCTCAGTGCTTACTCTTCCCTGCAACCACTGGCATCTGTAGCCAGGAACCAAAAAGAGACCTTGACAATGTAGTCCAAGAACTTTCCAGGCATTATCCCGATTGATGACTTCCAGTCACCAATGACCGAGGAAAGGGGAACATCACCGCAGTCTGCATTAAACTATCACAAAGAATGAAGTTCACTGCTGCGACATCCTGAAGAATAGGAGCAATGCTATAAACAAGACCGAAGAACTTGACATTCTAACAGAACTCTCACTGAGTGTAAAGAACTGCTTGTGACGGAAGATCTGTAAGTAACCATGATAAGTTAGTACTCTTGTGGCATGGAATAAGTAGCTATGTGAATATATGTAATGAGCCATTAATTTAGTAGTGTAGAATATGTCAGAAGGTTAGCCTCTAACTGTCTGAGAGCGTCCTTCAATTTACATTAGTGCAATGTTTAAGTCCTATAAAAGCTTAGAATCAAGATTTAGAAAAACCAGGAAAGTGTAACTATATCTATTTGATGTTTAGCATGTATATGCATTTCTCAGTTATAATAAATAACTTGTAAACAACACGCTGATCTGACATCTGTCAATGCACTATCTCCAAAAAAAATTGTGAACCTGTGTACTAGTAGTAAGTTGTCACGACTGATATAATAATGTAATAAGATAGAGAGATAGCGCCGATTAAGGTATCGAGTCCCTGCATCATTTAATCTACGCTCCAATCCCTCACTCTCGAAAGTGCAGTCTGGTTGGCGCAGTTGGGAAAAAAAAAAAAAATGCTAGATGGAGTGTGAGAGATTGAATAGTTTGTAAACATATAGCTGGAGGCAATCAAAATTAAAGTCGACCATATGTGCAATAGAGATTAAGGTAAGGCAGGAAGTAAAAGAGAGGGAACATTAATAGAGCGCAAGTGAGTGAAGATAAAAAGGTAAAAACTTTATTTATATACAATCTTACAAACAGATAGTAAATATAATATATATAACATATAACAGTAAAAGGTAAACTTTACACATAACAAATTTAAAATGATTAACAATGTCAGCTGAATATTCAAAATGTCATTCTTTAAATGACTGTACACAAATATTATGTAAGGAAAATAAGGAATTTAATATAAACCACTAATATTTTGTTATGAATATCTCATCATATCATCAGAGTGAATGTATACACAAAGAGAACAGACTGCTACATGAAGCAAGCAAGAAAGAAATAACAAAATTATAGAATACTTCTGTTCTGCTGCTCTCTGGTAAGTCACATGGTACTATCAGGAACCTATCGTAACAGAGAGCAAAGTCACTAACACACTTATAAAAAAATTCCAAGTTCAAACCTCTGGACGAGATTGGAACCTACAGATATTCACAAATATTCATGCTCATGTTTGGATTTCAGTCTCAACATAATCATGATTCCTAATCAGCAGAAATAGTCACAAGCATCATCATCATCAAATTCCTGACATGTACCCTCAAGGGGTGTATACAGGATAGATAGTACTACATGAAAAATTTACATCATTACTAACTTCCTATCTACAATTTTCCTCCAAATCAGTCTGTTACTTGTGAAGACTCCAATATTATTTCTATCGTCTAAGGCAGTGTTTCTCAAAGTGGTACTGTAATATATTTGAGTTTCTATCTTTTATTTAATATTTACTTATGTTTCTAATGTTACTGTGCCTTTGTAATATATATCTATACTGTTTTCTATTCCTCTGTAAAATATCTATGTTTCCTTTTATCTGTCTAGCGATTTCTTTAGACTTGTCTTCTATATTTTCATTCGTTAACTTTATTATACTTTATCCTTATCCATTAAATAGCAAACGTCATAAGTGGAAACTTTTTTTTTTTGTTCCCTAAAATTAAGTTTAATTTAATTAGAATTCTCTTTATTATATGAATAAAAGAGGAAACTGCATTCGCACTGCCTGTAGATCTCCAGAGTTTGTTCAGCTGCATGTACATCGCTCACGGGACAAATTGCCTTCTAGTCAGTTAATTTTAATTCCTTTTCTCTACTTTCAGTATATTAAACTTATACTTGAGATTTATAGAAATTTATTTGATTATTCCAGACTGCGCCACTAAAAATCTCTAATTGGCATAAGAAATTAATTATACCTCCAGTAAAGCACCTCTATACAGTTAATTACAGTCGTGGCTAACTCCTAACATAAAGTTCGTACCAAGGTTAATTTCTTTCCCGCTTACAGGATCGGTTTTATTTGGGAACAGTGCAGTTGCTAAAAAGATCAGACGTCACTTCTTATAAATAAAACAAACATATTTATTCACACTAAGACATTAATACAATGTATACACTTAAATGATGTTACTATCATTTCCTCTCAAGGCTAAGCATCAAAATTAAAACATCACATAGGACAACTCATAGTCATGTTATAAACATCAAAGACGTAAATCATCAAACAATTAATTCTATGTATCAAATAACTATCATTTTCTCTCAAAGCTAAGCATCAAAATCTAAACATCATATAGAGCAACTCTCAGGCATCTTATAAGCATCAAATATGTAAATCATCAAACAATTAATTCCATCAAATATGTAAATCATCAAACAATTAATTCTGTATATCAAATAACTATCATTTTCCCCTCAAAGCTAAACATCAAAATCTAACCATAATATAGGACAACTCTTAGGCATGTTATAAGCATCAAATACGTAAATCATCAAACAATTAATTCTGTATATCAAATAACTATCAGTTTTCTCTCAAAGCCAAGCATCAAAATCTAAACATCACATAGAGCAACTCTCAGTCATGTTATAAGCATCAACTATGTAAATCATCAAACAATTAATTCTGTATATCAAATATCTATCAGCCCATTTACAATCTAGGAATTATCATGCTTTGACTAATAAAAATCTCCAATTCTAACTTTCACAAAAAGAATGTAACACTCACTTAGCAATCAACCTTTCACACCATTCCAATTCTAAATTCTATAATTTTCTTATCAGCTCTCGTTTAAACCATTTCAATGTAATACACGTAAGCTTAAACTTTCATTAACATCTTTTCAATTATTCTAAAAGCAGATTTACTTCATACGAATTAGTTTTCAATCTATTACGTCTTTCAATCCTATGAATTCAGTCTATCCAAAATAGTCCTTCACATCATAAATTAAGAGAAAGTTTTCAACAAAAAAATTCAACTCACATTAATTCTTTCATAGGCAGAATTGCACTTTAATCGTATCTTCTCTTCGGGCTTATTCTGGATCCCCCTCTATTGTTACAGTTGCTCTATCGCTTCAGATGCATCATGGACACTGTGTTCTCCTCTGGAATTACTCACAGGGCTGGAGCGCGATCTTTTGGCGTAGTAGGCACCCGGATGTAGGGTCATCTTGGTCCTGGGCCGCTGGTTGCTCTAAAAGGTTTCGCCTCCGATTGCCCTCCATGACTTCATCCGGGATCGTACGTAGTCCATGGATCAACTCCCCTCTTTTCTCCTGGTGTCACATCTCTCCAAGTCGATGCACGTTCGTTGATTCCTGACCTTTTTATTTCGCCTCTCTGGACCTTGTGCGAAGTTTCTTAGACCCCAAATATTCCCACGTAAACTTTGAACTAAGGTCTGAGATCCCCGTACCTATCACGTGCTAACTCCTTTCCTTCTAGAAAGTTCCGACATCAAATACGTAAATCATCAAACAATTAATACTGTATAGTTTACTTAATTAATTCAATTAATTCCCTGAAGTGTAGTTTAATCCCTTTTTCAGCATAGCGTAACAGCTTCTGACGTATACCCCCCCCCTTCTGTTATCGACCTTGACGGTGGCGTTGGACTGCTTTTGTTACAATGGGTTTCCATTCTACCCTACACCAAGTGATACATCAAATATATTTCCGAATTTTAAGGTAATTTCCCTTAAACTTTCTATTTTTAGATAGTTGTTTACTTTATTTTAGCATGTTTAATTCCTTGGGGTTTCAACAGATGGGCGCTTTGTATTACTTATGTAGGTAATTCAAACATACTTCTAATCTCGGAGGGATTCTCTTTTGAAATACACTCATATTTTATCTATAGAATCATGTAAATTTTCTGGGCTAATTTTATATGGGCTGATATTATTGGGCTGATAAAATTGCCACGTATCCCCTAACGACCTTTCGTGTACCCCCGGGGGGATACACGAAAGGTCGTTAGGGGGATACATGCCAATTTTCGGCTATGCATAATTAAAGGAGTCATATTTTTCAACAAACAGTGCAATTAGAGACAAACTGCACTAACTAATGAATCACATCCCCTCTCCAACAGAAACTGCTGTATAACCAAGCAAAACCATATGTTGCCGGTGGAACATATGGTTTGCTTGACACCACCCCCGTCGTTAACGTGTTAAAACTAAGAAATATATAGTGAATGTGTTTCAGATATTATGGAATTCGATTGAAGGGAATTAGCATTTCAACTCAACTGTTGAAATGCTAATTTGTCTTTGGTTCCCATGATCTTTTGTTAATACCACACCAATCATATGCAGTTCTTCACTGCTCTACGTATCTCAAGTCTTTGTAAATTACTGGTAATTTTTGCTTGAAATAATGGGAAAGAAGATGATGCTATTTGGGTAGATGACTTTGACGATGCGCACAAAGAAACTGTTCTCGATGCCAAAAGTAGTGATAGCGATAGTAGGAGCTTCTTGGTAAGTCGCACCATTTTTAGTTTTTTTCTGAAAACTTTAGTTTCCAAAAATTCCCGCACGTATCTCGCAACACGATTTTATAGCTTTAATTTTGGGAAAAAAGTTAGAGTTATATTTGAGTAAATAGAGTATTTTTTTTTAGCTTTCAAATTCTTATGTATGGATCATTGGTTAAAGATTGGATTTATAAAATCCCCAAAAGAGAGCAATATAGCAAATACAAGTAGCTGTAAGCAACAAGAAAACATTGATTCTGTAAGTGGAGGTTTCTGTGGTTTAGAAGTTCACATGGTATATTCCAGTAATTGGACCACATTTTTTTAATAAGTTATATAAAACACAATGAATTAATAAAAGACCCTACAAGTTTCGTAAGTTGTTTGACTTACATCTTCAGGGGTAACAGGTAACTTAAAGTTTAAAACACAAAGAAAAGAGAAATTATTAGTAATAGTTCATGCTATACAGTTGTAGCTGTCTGGCTAGTCTACAGTTCACATCTGACAGCTGCTCAACTTTTATTCGCTTTAAAACTTTCTTACATGTTGTTCTTTTCAATACGAAATTCAATTTTATCCTGCTCAAGACTAAGTAGTGATCGCTTCCAATTTCAAATCCTCTGAACACTCTGGTGTCCTGCACCAGGGAGAAAACATCACTATCAACAATAACATAGTCAATGAGACTTTTCTTATTCCTTGCCTCTTCTCTCCATGTGAAATTGTGGTGCACATTTTTATGTTGAAACATGGTGTTAGTAATAACCAGTCCATGTCCTGAGGAGAAATCCAACAGGTATTTGCCATTATTATTAGTTTTGCTCTTTTCTCCAAATTTTCCCAAAATATCTTTGTATGTCTGACAATCATTTCCTACTCTGCTATTTAGATCCCTAACAAGGACCAACTTTTCCTTTTTCATTGTGTCAGTAGCTTTCTCTAGAGCCTCAAAAAATTCCTCCACTTCTACCTTAGTAGAACCTTCTGTGGGACCATAGGCACAAATAAGTCTCATTGTCCAATTCCCCATTCTGATATTTGCCCACATCACTCTACTTGAGACTGCCTGCCATTCAAGAAGATTAGCCTCATATTTTGTGTTGAATACTATGGCTACTCCTTGATTGTCATTTCCTGAATATAATATTTTGTATTTATTGCTCAGAAATATCTCACCGGTTTTTGTCTTTTGTTTCAGTCACCCCTATTATGTCGATTTAGTACTTATCTAATTCCTCAGCTAGCTCCATTTCTTTGCCATTCAGGCTTCTTATGTTGATAATACCGATCTTTAACTCTGGTGATGTTGAGTTGGGGTGTGTATTTTCAGATTTGTTCAGTAACTGACTTTTCGCTGTTCGCCCTGGTTCCCTGGCGAAAACAACGTGAGCCTTGTGTAACCGAGCGATGTCCCTGCCGGAATGAAATTTTGTCATGTTGTACCATCATTTTCTATTCAAATACAAACTTATTAATTACTGACCATTTACGAAAAACAAAACTACATTAGAGTCTACCAGTTTCGCTAGCAAACTGTCTGGCTTTTTTAAGGCGTTTACGGAGACATAAAAACTAGTAAATGCAAATTGAAAGGAACATAAAAAATGTTGTAAACTAACTAGTAGCTAAGGTTACACGTTCGCATGACAGAGAGGACTTATTGTTCTTATTCATTATCACGCATGCGTGTTTGTTGTAAACATGTAATGTGATTACTGGCTAGCTGTAGTTCAGATTGATTTAAAGAGAGGATCAGGTTTTTCCACAAACTGTTTAGGATTGCACCCTGATTTCTGTTGAGGTTTCCACTAGTTATTAACACTATTGTCATTTCCTTGAATAAACGATGTCTGTAGTCATCATCCAGATATGCCATGGAGCTGTTTTGCCACTCTATTGTGTGGTTAGACGTACAGAAATAATGTGCTAAGCCGGAGGAGATACTGCTGTTGTGGTTTACATCACCAACATGTTCTTTAAAAAGCCAGACAGTTTGCTGGCAAAACTGGTAGGCTCTAATGTAGTTTTGTTTTTCGTAAATGGTCAGTAATTAATAAATAAGTTTGTATTTGAATTATATAAATGACCAAATATGTTTAGTTTAAACAGTTTAATGAAACAAAGTTCAGTGCATGGAAAGAGAAAAATGCAGAAAGGCCAAACTTTTGAACCACCTAACGTTCCTTAAACGTTGCAGGGAATTCTCAATCATTCCCAAGTTCCTCATAGTCAGAGGTCATATTAACTCTATATCAGCTAAAAAAATTTATCTCCGCACTTCATTGCCGCTTGTAAGAGAAAGGATTCAACACATGAGATACAAACTAAATAAAAGTGATAACTGGTAATTAATTCACGGAATTAACAACGCATATAAAGTAAATTAATTAAAGATAACTTTAATGAATCACTTCTATATTTCGACAATGTCACATTGTCATCTTCAGGAACATAAAGATATGGTATGTGCACTACAGGAACTAACAAAGCAAATGAGGAAGAAATTAAGACACTAATTTTGTTCCTAAAGTCCTAATGGTGCCCTCTTGTGGGCTAATTTGGTAGTCTTGGCCGTTGGGCTGAAGTTCTCATAATGAAAGTCTCCCAAATTTGGGGCAGTTTCATGCACCCAAATTTGTTGAGGTTAGGAACGTTTTTTAGAGCTGCTGAAGATTCTTTGAATAATCTTTCGTATTTAAACTTGCTGCGATGGATTATTTTTGTCTTCTTCCAACGAATTTTATGGTGGGTATCTAAGGCATGGTCTGCCAGCCCAGAGCGGCTGTACTGGTGAAACCGGATGTAGTCATGGTGTTCTGAAATCCTGATATTTGTTGTTCTGCCTGTTTGGCCAAAGTAGGACAATTTGCAGCTGCAAGGGACCTGGTATACACCAGGTAGGTCTAGGGGAAGTGGTTGGTCTTTGGTAGAGCGGATAAGGGATGCCAACTTTTTATATGGTCTGTAACAGGAAGTAAGGTCATATTTCTTGAGGATATTAGTTATTTTTTCAGAGGTGCCCTGGATGTAGGGGATAGTGATAGACTTGGTGTAGTCTTTATTGTTGAGGGGGGGAGGGGGTTTGTGGTTTTCAGGTTTTAGTATTTTTTGGATTTTTTTGGGGTTATAGCCATTGGCTAAGAAAGTGTTGAGGATGTGGTTTAGTTCCATAGTCAGGGCCTTGTCATCTGAGCAGATTAATTTTGCCCTGTTATATAGTGTTTTTATCACCCCATATTGTTGTGAGGGGGGGTGGTGGGATTGCTGGTGAATGTATCTGCCAGTGTGGGTGGGTTTTCTGTAAACAGAGAAAACCAAAGATCCATCAAGCTGGCGGGTGATTAAAGTGTCTAGGAAGGGGAGGGTGTTGTTTTCCTCTTTTTCTAAGGTGAACTGGACTCTGGGATGTTGGTTGTTTAAGTGTGTTAGGAAGGAGTGGAGTGAGTCTGAGCCATGTGGCCAAATAGCAAACACATCATCCACATAACGAAGCCAAATAGTGGGTTTTTGTGGGGCGGAGTTTAAGGCTTTTTCTTCAAATGTCTCCATAAAGAAATTGGCTATGGGTGGGGAAAGTGGTGAACCCATGGCTGTCCCCTCTATCTGTTTGTAGAACTTTCCTTGCCAAACGAAATAGCCTGAGTTCATTGTGAACTGAAATAGGGCTGAGATATCGGGAGGAAACTTGGCTTGGATGAGCTCAAGGGTTTCTTTGAGTGGGACATTAGTGAATAGGGAGGAGACGTCAAAACTGACCATTATGTCAGTGTGTTGGAGTGTGAGGTTTTCTATACTGGCTTTAAAGTGGGCCGAGTTTTTTATGTGTGATGGTGTGTTGCCAGTGTAGTGTGTGCCATTACGTCCCATAGTGGATGGCATTGATTCCCCCACATATAAATTAGCCAAACATTTAGCCAAAACGCTCGCACACTACACTGGCAACACACCATCACACATAAAAAACTCGGCCCACTTTAAAGCCAGTATAGAAAACCTCACACTCCAACACACTGACATAATGGTCAGTTTTGACGTCTCCTCCCTATTCACTAATGTCCCACTCAAAGAAACCCTTGAGCTCATCCAAGCCAAGTTTCCTCCCGATATCTCAGCCCTATTTCAGTTCACAATGAACTCAGGCTATTTCGTTTGGCAAGGAAAGTTCTACAAACAGATAGAGGAGACAGCCATGGGTTCACCACTTTCCCCACCCTTGGCCAATTTCTTTATGGAGACATTTGAAGAAAAAGCCTTAAACTCCGCCCCACAAAAACCCACTATTTGGCTTCGTTATGTGGATGATGTGTTTGCTATTTGGCCACATGGCTCAGACTCACTCCACTCCTTCCTAACACACTTAAACAACCAACATCCCAGAGTCCAGTTCACCTTAGAAAAAGAGGAAAACAACACCCTCCCCTTCCTAGACACTTTAATCACCCGCCAGCTTGATGGATCTTTGGTTTTCTCTGTTTACAGAAAACCCACCCACACTGGCAGATACATTCACCAGCAATCCCACCACCCCCCTCACAACAATATGGGGTGATAAAAACACTATATAACAGGGCAAAATTAATCTGCTCAGATGACAAGGCCCTGACTATGGAACTAAACCACATCCTCAACACTTTCTTAGCCAATGGCTATAACCCCAAAAAAATCCAAAAAATACTAAAACCTGAAAACCACAACCCCCCTCCCCCCCCTCAACAATAAAGACTACACCAAGTCTATCACTATCCCCTACATCCAGGGCACCTCTGAAAAAATAACTAATATCCTCAAGAAATATGACCTTACTTCCTGTTACAGACCATATAAAAAGTTGGCATCCCTTATCCGCTCTACCAAAGACCAACCACTTCCCCTAGACCTACCTGGTGTATACCAGGTCCCTTGCAGCTGCAAATTGTCCTACTTTGGCCAAACAGGCAGAACAACAAATATCAGGATTTCAGAACACCATGACTACATCCGGTTTCACCAGTACAGCCGCTCTGGGCTGGCAGACCATGCCTTAGATACCCACCATAAAATTCGTTGGAAGAAGACAAAAATAATCCATCGCAGCAAGTTTAAATACGAAAGATTATTCAAAGAATCTTCAGCAGCTCTAAAAAACGTTCCTAACCTCAACAAATTTGGGTGCATGAAACTGCCCCAAATTTGGGAGACTTTCATTATGAGAACTTCAGCCCAACGGCCAAGACTACCAAATTAGCCCACAAGAGGGCACCATTAGGACTTTAGGAACAAAATTAGTGTCTTAATTTCTTCCTCATTTGCTTTGTTAGTTCCTGTAGTGCACATACCATATCTTTATGTTCCTGAAGATGACAATGTGACATTGTCGAAATATAGAAGTGATTCATTAAAGTTATCTTTAATTAATTTACTTTATATGCGTTGTTAATTCCATAAATTAATTACCAGTTATGTCTAACCAACGTATAAGTCTTACCACTAGAATAAATAAAAGTGATATTAATTGCCGCAAGTTATTTTTAATGACATTTCTAACAATTTAGAGTATACCATATGGAATCAATTAGATCAAATGATACATCGCTGTTATGAAAAAACTTTCAAACTTTATAAGGACAAACAAATTAGGAAATTCAATGAACTTTACAAGAAAAAATATTGGACACAAAACAACCTCCCGGACGACAAAGTGATTTTTAATTTGTCAAATCATAGTCTCACAAAAAATGAATCTGACATTCTCAAAAAAGGTTTTAACTTTGCGATTACACCCAAACACATTCCTAAAATGGATTTCATGTGTGGAATTGAAAAAAGCCTATATCCACTACTGCTAAACGTAGCCAACACTATTAAAGTTACGATAATCCTAGCCAAAGCCAAACAACCAATTCTCAACACGTCTCCTTATGATAGAAAGGCAATTCTCAACATGTCTCCTTATGATAGAAAGGCAATTCTCAACTTGAAGAAAAACAAAGATATCATTATTACAAAGGCTGATAAGGGAAATTCTACAGTTATCCTTAACTCTAAAGATTATTATGATAAGTTAAACGTATTACTATCAGACATCTCCACCTATAAGATGATAGACAGAGACCCCACAATAAAAAATCAGAATGAAACAAACCAACTAATCAGAAATTGTAACATTTGGCCAGAAGAAGTGAAGAGAACACTAAAATCCTCCAAGACTATATGGGATACCTAAAATACATAAACAGGATATACCTCTCCATCCAGTCGTCGATGGAAGATCATCACCAACCTACTTTTTGGCAAAGCATCTCGCAAACTTATTAAATAATAAAATAAGATCAACAGAATCCTATATCAAGAATAGTCAACATTTTGTAAAAAAAATCCAAGCCATTAAGATTGCACCAACAGACATGCTAGCCAGTCTAGATGTTGTATCCCTTTTCACCAATGTACCAGTAGAAGAGGTAATAAACATCATCCAAGGTCTCTTTCCTCTAGACATCACACAGATGTTTAGACACTGCCTTCAATCTAATTTTCTTCAAGGTTAACGACACCATATACCAACAATTAGAAGGACTAGCAATGGGAAGCCCACTATCACCATCTTGTGCAGACCTTTTCATGGAAAAACTTGAAAAAGAAATTCTCTCCACAATCTCCCCTAGACCATCTACCTGGTGGAGATATGTTGACGATATCTTCATTATATGGCAAGACAGCTTAGAAAACCTAACATCGTTTGTGGATAAAATCAACTCGATACATAACAAGATAAAATTCACTCTGGAAGTGGAAAACAACAACCAACTGCATTTTTTAGACATTTTGATAAAGAAACAATCAAATAGTGTCAAATTATCTATTTACAGAAAGCCCACAGATACTGGAAGATATCTTCATTATACTTCAAACCATCACAAGACACACAAACTGAGCATTATCCACGTGTTGAAATATAGGGCCAGAAAGTTTATATCAGAAGAGGATGATACACAGAGTGAACTCTCACTAATAGCCAACACATTATCACAAAATGGATATCTTCAAAACATCATCAAAAAATATCTATATGGTGACAACCCCAGACAAGAAGAATCACACTCCCAGCACATTTCTACTGTAGTGATCCCTTTCATCAAGTCAATTTCTTATCAAATAGCCAGAATACTAAGAGTCTACAACATCAGAGTGGTCTTCAAACCAACCACCAGCATCAGACAAGTTTTAGGATCCCCAAAAGATAAGGTGCCTTTCTACAAATATCCAGGAGTATATTACATTCCTTGCTCCTGTGGTCTTGCCTACATCGGACAAACTTCACGGAGTTTAGAAATCAGACAAAAAGAACATGTTGGTGATGTAAACCACAACAGAAGTATCTCTTTCAGCTTAGCACATCATTTCTGTAAACATCTAACCACATGATAGAGTGGCAAAACAGCTCCATGCCATATCTGGGTGACGACTACAGACATCGTTTATTCAAGGAAGCGACAATAGTGTTAATAACTGGTGGAAACCTCAACAGAAATCAGGGTGCAATCCTAAACAGTTCGTGGAAAAACCTGATCCTCTCTCTCTAAATCAATCTGAACTACAGCTAGCCAGTAATCACATTACACGTTTACAACAAACACGCATGCATGATAATGAATAAGAACAATAAGTCCTCTCTGTCATGCGAACGTGTAACCTTAGCTACTAGTTGGTTTACAACGTTTTTTATGTTCCTTTCAATTTGCATTTACTAGTTTTTATGTCTCCGTAAACGCCTTGAAAAAGCCAGACAGTTTGCTGGCAAAACTGGTAGGCTCTAATGTAGTTTTGGTTTTCGTAAATGGTCAGTAATTAATAAATAAGTTGGTATTTGAATTATATAAACGACCAAATATGATTAGTTTAAATCATCATTTACTATATTGGTTTAAGCCAATAAGAATACAATTTGGTAGGCTAAATCTCAAATTGCCAGCCCATCCTCGTTCGTTCAGTATCCCGGTAGATACCAAAGCAAGATAATTCTATTATACAATGATGGAGCAAGGACTGATGCAAGTAATATAGAATGTGAGCACATTGCTAAAGCAAAACCTATCTATAAAGCAATGCTGTCCAAAGATACCAATGGAGCCAGGCTATTAGTCTATAAATAGGTTTTGCTTTAGCAGTGTGCTCACATTTTATAACAGAATGAGAGCCCAGATGGATAAGGGAAATGGATGTACTATTACTAGCAGACTTTACTAAGGAATTCGATGGATTCAAACAGGAGTTTGTTGTACAAACTCAAAGGGATTGGGCATGCAAAATAGGCTTTTAACATAGATAAGAAAGTGGCTGACTGATAGGTATCAGAAAGTGATTCATGCAAATGGTTTAATTTCTAGTTGTATTAGCAAATGATACTGAATGCTGTTCAATGTTATTAAGTGTGAGGCTATTCAATTTGGTCTGTGGAAATTGCATGCTGAGTATTATAATTATAGGAATTTTTGCAAGTGGCCAAGTGGCTGAAATTAGAAACCTAAAAGTTTGTAATAGCAGACAGGAGTTAAAGTTTAGGAGACACATCATTAAAGTAGTTATCACATTTGGTTAAGTTACCTGCAATGTTTCAGAGAACACTAACTTCCTTATTCCTTGGAAGTTATTTTTTCATTTTACAAGTTTATCAAGTTTTGATATCTGAGCATGTCTGAACTATTGGTGCTCTGTTGTGATTGATCTGATTTTGTTGAGATGTGAAACAGACAAAAAGATCAAGCAGTAGCTATCAAATATCTGGCTAATGGAACTCTACATATGAGAACAAAGTCTGAAAATGACAAAGATGAGATATGACAGAAATGTGTCAGTTGGTAATAGGGAAAGAACTTGGGATCACTCTGGAAGGTGAATAGAGATGTGGAAAGGAAGTATGCAAGGTTGAGGTGCTACTCATGACATATGGTGAGCAAGTAAGTGGAATAAGCTACCAGTGGGAGCAATGCCTTCAATGAATATGTAAGGAGAGGTAAGATTGGTATTTAGGACATTGCGTGACATACACATCCACCCTTCCTCGATGAATCTCTGGATTCCCTGAGAAGCTTGTATAGTAATAATTCCTTTAAATTAAATGAGTAAAAGCCATGATTTTTTTAAGAAAGCAATCAAGTATCCTTTTTAAAAATATTTAGTTTATTATCAATATATGTTAAGAAAATTCAAGAGAGAAATCCTTATACATGAAATTCGTACAAATGTCAATTTTATAACTTGTCCCTCCTGCACTTAATATCTGCAAAACAAAAAAAAAATAATTAATAAATAACACACACACATATATATATATTCTTACATTTTCTTTTGTTTATGTGCTACACTCAAACAAAAGTGTTAGTTTTAAATAATGCTTTTTTCCCCCATAAATAATACTCATCAAGTCTGTTTACTAAATAATGCATAAATATTTTGTTGCTTTCAATGTAAACAAACCAACTAATTTGATAGAGGTTTTACTGATGCATAAGAATTTACAGCCAATAATGCATCACACACAGAGTTCAAAAAAAAAAAAGTAAAAATAAATGCTACCATATCAAAATTTACTATAAAAGTCTAAATCAAATAAAACATACAAAATAAAATATGCTAAAAAAATTAAATCCTCTATGCCTGTTGGAGGTTTATTTTGCAGTTGGTTAGACTATAATAAATTTAGTATAATCCTTTATCATAGTGTAAGCAAACAAAATTTGCACCTGAAAATATCTTCAGGACTGAGGCAAGGCGGTACATCTATTGGCAACTCGCAGCAAAGGTGGACCAAGCTCTCATCACACCTTGTCTCAGTATCTCCCATAATGCAAAGCACATCTCTGATGTAAACTCTGATGTAAAATCTCTGATGTGCAAAGCACATCTCTGATGTGCTTTGCATTATGGGAGATGCTGAGACAAGGCGTGATGAGAGCTTGGTCCACCTTTGTTGCGAGTTGCCAATAGATGTACCGCCTTGCCTCAATCCTGAAGATATTTTCAGGCGCAAACTTTGTTTACTTACACTTGGATAAAGGAATAAACTAAATTTATTATATTATTATTCTCTATGCCTGTTATTGTCCCAAAGGAATTTGGCAGAGCTTCTTTAAGCTTTAGCTAACCACTGATGCAGGTGGGCAGCCAGTCTCCAGGGTATAAAGGTCTAACAATCAAATAAAATACATAAAATAAAATATACTTAAAAAAGTAAATAAATTCTCTATGCCTTTTATGCCCTAAAGGGATTAGGCAGAG
The DNA here is from genome assembly GCF_054136105.1 of Typopeltis vanoorti. NCBI lineage: Eukaryota > Metazoa > Arthropoda > Arachnida > Uropygi > Thelyphonidae > Typopeltis > Typopeltis vanoorti. The sequence goes on from NC_143552.1 coordinate 25,351,441, forward strand.
CTGCTTTAGCCTTAGCTAACTATTGATGATACGTGTGCAGCCAGTCTCCATCCTTTAGCCTTCAATGACAGCTTGCTGCTCCAAGAATCAAAAAGTTTTTTTTTTTTTTTTGGGGGGGGGGGAATAATACAAAACTGCTACCAATTCATGGCCATGACTCATATGGCTGTCAGTAATAGTGCAAGTTCTATGGTTGATTTTTTGAGAAGTAGGATTTAAAATACACCCTACACGTCTGTGCCAAAGATTGATTCTTCTTCTTTCACTACGCGTTATTCCCGCTTCCTATGCAGGATCTGAGTGTTACTTAGATGCGACTTCTTGTTAGTACCACTCCCAACCGACCTGTAGCCTAGCCTGCCACTGGGGGGTATTTTTGACTGCATCAGCATATGTTCATGGGGTCAGTTTGCCTGCTTGCGGGATGAAAAATGGCAGGATAAACTGGTGGAAAAAACCCTACTGCCCGCTCCCAAGACGGCAAACTTGGCTATGGCTGAGAAAGAGCCTCAAATTCCTCACGTCTTCAACAGGAATCGAACATGGGACACTCCTTCTCCAGTCATATGGTTGTGAAGTGCAAAGCCACTAGGCTAACTGTGTGGACTGTGCCGAAGATTGATTAACTTTGGAAAATGGCCAAAGAAAGTCCTAGAAAGAGTTCCCTGTCAAACTTATGATGGTCTTTCTTGGATTAACAAACACCATTTCCACAGAATTACACAGGCACCTTAAAATATATATGTTACATATATGGTTATATAACCATATCCAGTATATATTTTAATTATGGTAATAAAACTTGGACATTGCTCCTGTAAAATAAAATCTGTGCGACTCAATAAGGGCATTCATAGCAGTTAAACTGATTACCAATTAAAATCCAGACATTTTACTGAAATATGAATAGTTATAGCATGACTTATGCAGCTCCTAGCTAGAACTTCTTATCTACAGTTGATATAGACTAACCCACCAGAATTACTTGATCTTCTACAGTTTATTTGTTGTATTCTTTCTAGCCTGAATACCTCTTGAAGTTACATATCAGGATATTGATGATTTCTAACATAACATTTGTAATGACTGGTTAACACGTTCGCTGCCACGCTACTTCAGCATAGTCTGTTCCCATACGCCGAGCAATTTCACTTCTTCAAGGTCAGTACGGTAATCTCGTTGCCGGCGGTAAGCGTCATACGAGTATACTCGTAGTTGGCTTGTGCAGAGCATATACCATCTATGAGAATACACAGTTTTGATGCTAGCTCCACAAGCCAAGCATTTTCACTTCTTCAAGGTCAGTACAGTAACCTCATTGCCAGCGGTAAGCGTCATACGAGTATATTCGTAGCTGGCTTGTGTGGCTGGTTTACCAACTACGAGTATACTCGTAGTTGGCAGCAACGTGTTAATATTGGCTGCAGTTATATGCAGTCATTTCCCCTTATTTCAACATGAAGCACAATCCAAACAAAATCTTTACTTGGTAATCTGTAGGACATGAGAGAGAGAGAGAGAGAGAGAGGGAGGGAGATTCAACCAATCAATCTCTCTCTCTCTGAATGATTCTTCATTCAGAGAGAGAGAGAGAGAGAGTCATTGATTCACCATTGAATGAAATACAACACAATACAGTTTTTCTACAAAAGAAAGCCAACATTTTAAATACAAATTTTTTCAAACCAACTTATTAATGTTGGTTTGAAACTCACTTAATCTAAAAAAGCAGTTCACCTAAAGAAATGTGCACTATCTGCTGAAGTGTGACCATCTCAACACCTTACCATACAAGAAATGGATGGGAGTTTTTGTGTAGAGTGAGTTTGATGGTAGAAAAGACTTGTATAAGAGGGTTGGCATGAACTTGAATGGATTTGGCATCAGTAGCCTGATAAAAAAAAAAATATTTATTGGTTTCCGACCTAATGCAAAGTCAGGAAAACTAGATTATCATTGAAGGAATGGTGAGAATGTGTAAGTTCAGCCATGGCAGGCAAACATGAGAATGATATGAATTCAATGAAGGATGGAAATGCATGTATTCAGTTGAGACTTCTTGAGCGTGTCTGTGAATGGAAAAGAGAGACTGTAGAATGAAAGCAGTAATAATAATAATGTCCAATGTAGCAATGAGTTTGAGGCTATCTGGTGTGAAGTCAAGGTCAACAGGATGGAGAATGTGAGGTGCTGCTACAGACCTGATGGTTCTGCTGCTGGGAACAATGAAATGCATCGAAAAATTACCATGATGGATAGTACTAAGTGAGTAATCATTATGGATGACTTAAATTATCCAAACATTGATTGGGTAGAGAAGAAATCTTGTGATAAAAATGAAGGAGAATTTACTGAGTTTTTGAGAATCGACTTTATCAGGCAGCATGTAAAAGAAGAAACTCTAAGTCAAAGCATATTAAATTTGATTATTACATCACAAGGGACTTCAGTTAAGAATGAGACTATTTTGAAGTAACATGGTGACAGTAATCATGCTATGCTGTCCTGGGAAGTAGCTAACTATATGGATGTTCCAGTTAGTTCAGGTTATATGCTGAACTACGTGGGCTGTTCAATAAGTAATAAGACTAATTTTACTGTGGCGAAACCACTCATCACAATATTAATTTCTGTAGAATAAAGAAATGTTGCTGGATGTATTAACAAAAGAGGTTGATAGATGGCATATACGGGCTGATGTGCCAGAGTGCTCATCGGCGCACCTACGAGGTGCAACCAGTCTTCGAAATGGAAGCGTCCTTGGAACAGCGTTATGTGATTAAATTTTGTGTGCATTTGCAAAAATCGGCATTGGACACTTTTAACATAATACGCGAAGCTTTCCATGATGAAGCAATGTCGAGGGCAAGTGTTTTTCGCTGGCATAAAACTTTTAAGGAAGGAAGGCAAAATGTGGAAGATCTTGAACGTGAGGGAAGACCTTCAACGTCCATCACAGAGACAATGATCAACATGCAACGATTATCATCAAGCACGTCAAAAGGAAGCGTCCATTGCTGAAGAATGGCTTCTTATTGCACCACGATAATGCAAGGCCACATATTGCTGGTTGTGTAGTGGACGTTTTGCAGAAGAACAACACAGATATCCTACCACACCCTCCATACAGTCCTGATCTCTTACCGTGCGATTCCTGGCTGTTTCCTCAGCTCAAGAAACCACTAAGAGGCTGCCATTTCGAAAGCAACAAAGCATGTGTAAAAGCTGCGGAGGCGGTTTTGAAAGAACTCTCAAAAAACGGACTCTCACATGTGTTTAAGAAGTGGACGCAACGTTGGGACAAATGCATCGCGTCTCACAGTAGTTACTTCTTTTCTAAATAACTTAGGGAATTAAAACAACGTAGATCCGAATATAAATTAAATAATACTTTAATAGATATTTCCGATATTTCGGCAATGTCTCATTGCCATTTTCTAAGGAACTTAACAAAAGGCAGGAGCACAAACAAACAATATAGTAACTGGAAATGAAGATATGAAGCTATCTTTCTCCTAGAAGTCCTGATGGTGCCCTCTGGCGGGCTAAGTAAGCATTCTTGGTCGTTGGGCTGAAGGTCTGCTGATGTATGCCTCCCAAATTTGGGGCAGTCGCATACAACCAAATTTGTTGAGGTTTGGAGAGTTTCTTAGGGCAGAGGCTGATTCCATAAATAATCTTTCGAATTTATATTTGCTCTGGTGTATTATTTTTGCTTTCTTCCACCGTATTCTGTGGCGAGTATCCAGAGCATGGTCTGCAAGACCAGAATGGCTATATTTGTAAAACCGGATGTAGTCCTTGTGTTCAGAAATTCTGATATTCGCTGTCCTGCCTGTTTGGCCAAAGTACGACAGTTTACAACTGCAAGGGACCTGGTATACACCAGGTAGGTCTAGGGGAAGTGGTTGGTCTTTGGTAGAGCGGATGAGGGATGCCAATTTTCTGTAAGGCCTGTAACAGGAGGTGAGGTCATGTTTTTTTAGAATTTTGGTAATTTTTTCTGAGGTGCCTCGGATGTAGGGAATGATGATGGATTTAGAGTAATCTTTTTTGTGGAGGGGGGGGAGGAGGGGGGCTGTGGTTTGTAGGTTTTAATATTTTTTGGATTTTTTTTGGGGGGGGTAGCCATTGGCTGAGAAAGTGTTTAGGATGTGATTTAGTTCAGTGTTAAGGGCTATGTTACTTCGAAAAAGACCATGTAAATGATGACGATTAAAGGTAATCTGTTTTCTGTATAACTATAGTCTTATTTCTTATTGAACAGCCTACGTACAAAGCTGGAAATTATGACAAACTCAAGAGAATACTATTGTTAGATCCTGAATGGAGAAATTTTGCAAGGAAATTGTTCATTCAGGATTTAACATGCAAAATCTAACTACTTAAGGAAATATCTGCACACCAGCAGAAAATAAAGAAAACTTGTTTAATGTAAGTGAGAACATGTATTCCTTATATGTGATGTATAGAAATTTATTGCTGTCTAACGGAAAGTCAAATTAGAGAATTTATGTCAAAAAAGTAGAATTTATATAAGAGAAATGTTGGCTTATTATTTGTCTCATTAAGCTATCTAGTATACTGTAAATCACCAGACAGATAATAAGTAGCAGTCCAAAGGTCGCATGTGAATCGTACAAGTCGAGCATAGCGCCGGAGGCAATGGCTTACGTGGAAGGTGAAAGTAGCAAGTTTTCCATGAAAACAGAAACCTGAGAGCAAAGGGAGAGTAAGGGATCAACTTAAGGGCATAAACAATAAGGGCTGTGTGGAAAAGACCCAGCAAAATAGGGGGCGCACGAGAGGAGAATATAAGGTGATGCGCACCATATTGAGCTCTCTTCTCTCTTTTTCCTCGTTCCTGCTTGGTGAGTTTTGATGGGGTAGTTCGTGAGAGTAAGGAGCGTATCTAGTAGGGATCAAGCGGGCCTTTTCCTGGAGATGCCTAAGAGATTCCATGTCGAGCCGTTCGTGAATTATAGGCCTTTGCAGAATTGTGCCATCGCTGAATGTCCCCTTAGACACGGCAGTAATTCAAGGACGACGTAGCCACAACACCAGGCGCAGAGACAGCCTAATCGGAAGGTAACCAGAATCAACACGTGGTAGCGACTAGACACCTAGAAAGTACTCGGTAACGTAGAGAACTTTATTATATGTTTCGGAAGTATTAGAAGAAAGAAAATTGTGTGTAATTATAAGATGTGGACAATTTATTAGAGAACTTTAGTGAGAACACTTGTTTGGAATAGCTAGTTTCTGTTGAACAAAAGAATTGTTCGGAAGCTATTCTCATATTTGAGTATGACAGAGTTTGATAAGGAAATTAAGATTGCAGATAGCCTTTCATTGAATAACACAAGAATGTATAATATGTAATTAATGAGTGGCATGTGGAAAGGGATCATAAGTTTATGTGGTATTGTGTTTGCTTTCTACCTTATCTAGTTTGATTAATAATTTGGAAACTAACTAAGTGTGTTTGACTAACTTAGAATGTATTAACTTCCTTAGCATGAACTTTATTTAGTATGAAATTGAGATTTTTGAATATATGATTCATCTTAGTTGTACATGTCTTAAAATTCCAATAAACATGTTTTATTACTTATGCCTGATTACGAGATCAAATTACCACTTATAAAATAGAATCTTAGCAGGTAGAATTTAGTAACGACTGCCAGTACCAGAAATTTATGAGACCGTAACGAAGTGCATAATGATGTACATATGCCTTAAGATCTAGGATTGTTTCCATGAGCAAGAATCTCTTCTGCTATATTATACTGGCTGGCGCAGCATAATATAAATTTTGCCAGTATCTGAAAAGGAAATAATCCTAGATAGAAATTTCTTACGCTAGACAATAGAATAGATATTAGCGATTACAGAGACAGTACAGATAGAAATTTTGCCAGAAAGTAACGACACTATCTTTGGCCCCACTGGTATTAGTTACTGAAAGATATAGCAATACATGGGAAGTGTTGAAAAGATGATTGTATGATGCAGTATCTGAATGTTTCCCTAGAGCTCAATGAACAAATAAGATGGAGTGAAATGATTAAGTAACCTTATTAAGCAAGAGATCCAAAAGAAGTGATTGATGTGGAAGGAATATTGTGAGAACAAGGGTGAGAGCAGTTATGAAATATAAAAAGCACAGGCCAGAAAAGTTATGTCTGTTGTACAGAAAGCTAACCTTGTAGTATAATCAAAAATTGGCTCTTCAGGCTAAAGGCAACTGAAAAGAATTTTATCATTATGTTCAGTTAAAAGAAAGAATGAATGTGGAAGAAAAACTAATGAATATAGACGAACCCTTGTCAGAAGCAGATGACATTGTTGTATACAGGGATCTGTCAAGTAGGTATATATATATTGTGCCATGTTGTAGAAATTGATATATGAGAATAAGGTTCAAGAACCAATGCATAACCTGGATATGAATCAGCAACTAGGTTAGATGGGCTATCAGAAAATAAGCTAAAGGTGCGTTCAGCCAAATTGGCTTGGTGCTTGATATGTTTATATAACTTGAGTCTCAACTCAGGTCACTGTCTCAACAGAGATCTCACTGAAATGGAAAGAATGTATGATAGTTCCATTATACAAGGGTAATGCAAAAATTGATAAACTGTTGACCTTTAAAATATTGCCAGAATGGTGGGAAGATATTTGAGAAGTTCCATTCAGAGAAGGGTTGACATACAAGCTACACTTTGCAAAAAGTAGCATGGGTTTGCTATAGGGAAGTCATATTTTGATAATTTTATAATGCTTTGGCCGAGTTGTATACAGGGAATGGATACATTATTATTCTGCTTGACTAATGCATTTGATAGGATACCACATGAAAGGTCGTTGTATAGACTGGAGAATATAGGATTGGAATATAAACTACTGACTTGGATAAGTGAATGGCTTGATGGATGAGTATCAGAAAGTGGCATATGGGAGGTATGACTACAAGATTTAAAGTGCCAGTGGTGTACTCCAGGGATCAGTCCTTGGACTATTGTTGTTCACTCTACTGTCCAATAATAGATGCGAGACCCTTTGATACTTCTGCGCATAGCAGAAGAAGACGAATCCATTCCGATAATAGGGTAATCAATGCATTTCGTCGATGAGTGTTTATTATTGTACGTCACAAAATTAGCTTTTCTTCTATGAAAATTCTAGTCCTGAAGTGGTAACTATTCTGCTTGTACAGCGGTTGGAAAATTTTACGTATAAAGAACATGATTTTGCGTGTTGGTGACAAATTCCTACATCGCCTTATTCCTTTCTCCCCTTCAACATGAATTGACTCTTCTTGGCAATCTGCCAGCCAGGGATCTGGCATTTGTGGTTGGACAGTATACATTAATGATATTGGGAAGGACCGACAGGAGGTGTTCAACTGTTTGCTGATAATGCAAAGGTAGGTAGGGAAATCAGGGATGCCACTATATATACAGCATTTACAGAATGATTTGAATAATCAGAACGGTGAGCAAATGATAATGACTATCAATTCAATGATAGCCATTATCATTTGCTCAGTTATGTACTTTGGCATGTGAGATTCTACAGCATAATATACTGATGAAATTATGCTTCAAAACATTGAAACAAACACTGAAATGTAAAGAAGTAATTTTGCCTCTTTACAAGGGTAGCCTTGATACAACTGCACCTGGACTGTGTGCAGATTTAATCACCTTGATTCAGAGGAAATAAAGAAGCTGTGGAAAGTGTGCAAAGAAGAGTAACAAAGATGATACCAGGATTATGGAATGTAATTACAAGGATGGATTGAGAGTATGTGGACTGCAGACAGTGATAAACAGGAAGGAGAGGGGTGGGTGACATAACAAAGGTATGCAAACGTCTGAAAGGGTGTTACTGGTTAAGAAAGGAGTGAGAGATAGATTTTTTCTCTCACAGAGCAGCAAGTGAGTGGAACAGTTTGCCTGTGAAAGTAGTGAGTGCATCCAGCTTTAAAGAGAAGGTACAACAGCTGGTGTGGGTGATCTAAGACCTCCCTTAATGAGTCCTTGATTCCCTGGAAATCTCAGATAATAAAAATTAGTAGGCTGTCAATACAATGAAAGTTTGTGTTTTATGGTATGCAAGATTTCCGTTAGTGATTCAAGTGCAACAAGAGATGAATCTATCAGGCCAATCCACTTGATGATGTATAATCAAGTGGTATAATCAATTTAAAGAAAGGGGAAATCTTTAGAAATGTAATCCACAGTACTCAGAGAACTTCTCAAGAAACATTCGAAGGTGTTCACAAGCCATTTTTATGAGGTTTACAGAAATCAACTACTATGTCTTGTTGAGAGGCACTTAGGATGAATACTGAAATTTTTCTAACCTTAGAACAGCAGGAAGGGATGAACAAGAACCCTTCCCTGGAAGTTGAGCAAGAGAATAGGAGATAGGAGAAGAGGTGTTTTGAATAGAAAGTAATGGGTTCATAAAATTTAAATTAAGCAAGTCAAGAAGTTATATTCTTGTTTAATCCCTTATCCAAGTGTAAGCAAACAAAGTTTGAGGTTGAAGTATCTTTACGCCTAGGCTACTTATATGTAGAAGATAACGACTTCACATTGTTTGCCTTAGTATCTCATAATTCAAAGCCCCCCCCCACTTTCAGACATGTATAATGCTATGCATTATTATGGGAAGGGACACTATCCAGACTGATTCCTCCCTTTATAAAGGTGAAAATGTAAAGGGATTTTCATCATAGGTTTATATAAGGGTGCAAGCCTGACAGCAAATGATACATCAGAGATATTATCTCCCAGTACATGGGAGATACTAAGGCAAGTGATGAGAACTTATACCACCTTTACCACGAGTTGCCCCAGTCCTGAAAATACTTCAGGCGCAAACTTTGTTTGCTTACACTTGGATAAAGGATTAAACCAAATATATAATTTAGCATAGCCATGTGAAAAAACTTCCAAACTTATCTCTAATCCAGAGAATTTTAATAATGTGTGACACCTTTTGGCAACTAGTATAGGTAAATACAAGCTCTCCATTACTTCCACCTTAGTATCACCACCTCTGGGTCTGGCTCCCACTGATGAGACCTCAATAAAGGTCGAAACTGGTCTGGGTAGTGGCCCTTCCCTAATGCATAGCATTATACATGTCCGCAAGGAGATGTGCTTTGCATTATGGGAGATACTAAGGCAAGTGATGAGAACTTATACCACCTTTACCACGAGTTGCCCCAGTCTTGAAAATACTTCAGGGGCAAACTTTGTTTGCTTACACTTGGATAAAGGATTAAACCAAATATATAACTGATAGCAATAGCCAAGTGAAAAAACTTCCATCAAATTTCTCTATCTAATACTGACTACAAGATATTTTTCTACATTATCAATAACAGGATCAAAGTGAGAATGAGATACATAATTAAAAGCCTACACAGATGTATGGGGTGTGCAGTAGAATTATTAAGCAGTGTATGCAGTAGAATTTAATCTATTTCTGCTACATGATCTAATCCGCTTCGTTAACATGAAAAAGCAGTCGATGGCAGTGCTATCAGTAGACCTTACTCAAGAATTTGATAATGTCCGGCATCCCTTTCTGTTCCACATCCTCCAGCAAATTGGTGTAGGTAAAAAGCTGCTATTCATTATCAAACGAGCCTATGCCAATTCAACTACCCGTCTCCTAGTTAAAAGGTTCCTGTTCAGACCTGGTGAAAATTCGAAAAGGAGTCTAGCAAGGTTGCCCTCTTAGTCCACTGCTCTTTGCATTGGTTCTTGAACCTTTCTTACAGAAAGTCGACAATACACATGCTGTGCGAGGAATAACAGTTCCTTCAACTGTTATTAAAGGAAAATAAGGTATTAGCATATGCCGATGATGTAGTGGGAACTTTGAAGGATAATGATTCCATATATATACATATATATATATTTTTTTTGGTATTTTGGAAAAATTAAGCAACAGCAGTGGATTAACTATTAATGAAGAGAAGACAAAATTAAAAGTTTTTGGAAAGTGGGATCTTAATGAATTAAAATACCATTTATGGAAGGTTAGAAAGAAACACGGATTTGAAAACCGGCAATATCGACATCCAAATGCTTTATAATATTGTATTGTAGAAATTTTATTGTTCAGTCACAGATGATTTTTATATTTAGAAAGAAGCATTCTAGGATATGAAATTTATGACTAGATGGTGTAGACCATCCACATTATGCAATATTCACCAGGGGGGGGGGGATAAAATATTGTCTATTCTTACTATGAAAGGTTTTTTAAACAGTACCATCCTCTTAATTCAATGTGGTCTTATAGTCAATTGCAGGGATGGCTAGAAAGCTATCCCAGGCAGTTAACCCAGATGGGAATAACCACCTGGGTATCAGTCATTTTTGCGCTTTAGTTTCCATTGGTCTTTTGGTTGTTCATCTATATGAGATTGGTGAAAAAGGAAAACTGATAGCTTTTGGCTATATCATGATATAAAAGAGCTGAGGCCTTTTCTCTATCTCTCATGCTATCTGTCTTTTCTTTCTCCTAATACTATCAGGCTCTCTTGCACCCCTATACTAACTACTCTAAGCCTATGATGAGCAACTCTACTTTTTTAACCTCAATAAAGGTCAAAACCGGTCTGGGTAGTGACCCCTTCCCATAATGTATAGCTTTGCATTATGGGATACTAAGGCAAGTGATGTGAAGTCATTAACCTCAGTGGTTAAATTCAGCCAGGGTCCTCTGGGACCTGGCCCTGGAACATTTTTCAGTTTTGACTTTTCTCCCTTTACCATAATTATGCCTACCTTATTGTGCTATTATTCAACAGTTGTTTGCAGTTTTGAATGTGTATATAAAGTCAATATCAACAGTCACCTGATGAACACGTGATGAAAGGGACGGGGAGGTTTGGAACTTCCTGTAATGCGTTATCTTCTAGCGATTGACAAGCAAACATTATTGCAGCGTAGTGTAGTGGAATCTTGACAGACTCGTAACGATATTTTGTCTTTTCTGATTGGCAACACTGTCAGCAACATTCACTTAGCATCAGAGTGGATAAACGGATTAATACGTATTAAAGGGGAGGGTCTAAACAATGACAACAAAAGCAATTCAGAAAGAAAATTTACGAACATAGAGATACCAAATCTCACAAAAGTGCAGAAGCAATTATTAGAAGTAAAAGTGAGAATTCATTGTGGCACATTGTAGAAAAACAGAACTCTTTAGCTCATGAAATCACATGCAATGTGTTTTGCACTGCGTATCATATTGAGAGCATAATCATCCTTTTGTAGATCACCCAAAATTAATTGCTCTTCAGATTCTTAATGGGCTAGATGTGGGGCATGCTTTACATAGTAATATGACATGCACTAATATAAGGAATCATATTGCAAAACAAATGAAACACAAAATAGTGGACGGCATTATAAACCATAGCACCAAAATTTCCACTGTTCTGATAGTGTACATGCAGGGTGCAATAAATGGTGGTGATGTTACAACACTATTCTTTGATTTAATTCACTTAGAAAGTGCCAAAGCAATGGACATTAAGAACTCACTTACGAGGTGTCTTGAAAAGCACGATCTGAAAAAAGAAATCCTGTAGGAAATTCTAATTGGATTATGTACGGATGGGTGGGGCCTTAGTTATGCTAGGGAAGTGAGCAGGTTTGACAACATTGATGAAAGAAGATTTTTCAACAATTTTAACATGGCACTGTATAAATCATCACTTAGAACTTGCTCTGCACTATTCAATGAAAGATATTATGACAACAAATCATTTTGTAGTGTTTTTTGATAAGGTATATTTAACTTTTAGTATGTCTCCAAAGAACTTACATGAACTAAAGAAATGTGCAGAACAGTTGTCCTGCAGTCTCAAAGTGGGAAAGATGTTGTTAACTCGTTGGATTGCATCAAGTTTTCACGCTGTGAATTCAATTTGGAATAACTATGCATCACTGCACAGTTTCTTTACATATGCAGCTCATGATAGAAATTGAGACAGTAAAGAAAGAGAAACATTTCAAGAGCTAGCTGTTAAGCTTGAAGAAACATACTTCATAAATAATTTAGGAATAATGATGGATGCGTTATCTGAGCTTTCTAGCCTTTCAGAATCTTTGCAAAAACAAACTGTGACGTTACCTAGAGCAAACCAACTCCTGCACAGAACAAGAGAAGTATTTAAAGATCACAAAGAGAGAGTAGGTATTTACTTGAGAGAAGTTCAGATAGCTATAGAAGCAAATCAATTCAAAAGAGTTCCCTTAAAAGTGGTAGGAACACTTTTAAGGGAACTCCTGTGGGAAGTGGTAGGAACAACACAATGGAAATAAATAAAGGACAATTTCATGAGAGTATAATCACAAATTTGACAAATCGGTGCCTGACAGATAAGGACACAAAGTACTCAGAAATAATGAAAGTAGTTTTACCTGAGTATTCACCACTATGGTGAAGAATTGAAAGATGTGCAATTTGCTTTCTCAGTGTTATTGTGAGGTCATTCAGTATTATAGGGATTTTAAGGACAGTGGAAGTAAGCACGTATCAGATGCCATGAAGAAACTTTTGAAGTGTGTTGAAACAATACCAGTGAGCAATGCAGAATGTGAGTGGGGGTTCAGCATTATGAACAATATTGTGACGCCAACAAGAAATGCACTCATGGTTGAAAATTTCTCATCTTTGCTGACAGTAAATTGTTGTGGTCCACCAATTTTGCAGTGGGATCCTCTTCCATATGAAAAGTGCTGGATGTCCCAAGGAAGAAATAGTGCCCTTACTTATCGCAAAAAGAGACTTGATGAAGAAACAGACAAATCCAAGGAAGCCTTGTGGAAACTATTGTAGACCTCCTGCAACTGTTAACACATTCGCTGCCACGCTACTTCGACATAGTCTGTTCCCGTACGCCAAGCAATTTCACTTCTTCAAGGTCAGTACGGTAATCTCGTTGCCGGCGGTAAGCGTCATACGAGTATACTCACTCGTAGTTGGCTTGTGCAGAGCACATACTATCTATCAGTATACACAGTTTTGTTGCTAGCTCCACAAGCCAAGCATTTCACTTCTTCAAGGTCAGTACGGTAATCTCGTTGCCGGCGGTAAACATCATACGAGTATACTCGTAGCTGGCTTGTGTAGCTAATATATGAACTACGAGTATATTTGTTAGTTGGCAGCGAATGTGTTAACTAAGAGTAACCCTGATATTTTTGTGCACTTTCCTGTACATTTCACTAGTTATATTTCAAATTTAATTTACTGATATGAATAAACACACGTTTGTCTAACTTTATCTTTAAAAAGTACAGTATTATTTTACATTTTACATTCATTCAAATTTTACACTCATTTTCATTCAAATATCAATATTAATAAGACAATAATTGTTCAATGTTTCTACAGTGTCTAAAAATTAGAAATTTACTAAGGAATTTGAGTCATTTATTTCATCATTATTGTATTTCTAGTCTTTTTCTTTTCTGCATTTATGTAACAAGCTGAATTGGCCTACTGTTTTTTCATCGCTCATATAACCTAATGTTACCTTAAATTTAATTATCTTTTAGTATGTTAGAAATATTATTATATTAATTTGTAATTTTGTATTTGTATCTGTATTATCTATATTTGTATTTGATGTTTCTGGTGGTGTGGAAGAGAAGGCCTGATGTCTTATTTACTCTGGCTCCACCAGAATAAATAAATAAATAAAATTTTAAAAAATGTTGCGACAATCTAGCCATAGCCTCAACATTTGTGATCCTTACTTTAAGGGCCCTGGAGCTTATTCGTTTAGAATTTAACCACTGATTAACCTCTAAAAGTTGACCAGTTGTGAAGTTAATTCATGTGCAAACTTTGTTTGCTTACCACTTGGATAAAGGATTAAACCAAGAATATAATTTCTTGGCATCTTTAATTTATAGTATAGCCATGTGGAAATATTTTCAACATCCTTCATGGAATGAACCTTATGAGAACAGGTTGAAGATTTGCGAGTTGCAGAAATTAGTTGATAGGCGGAAAAGGGGAGATATGATTGAGACATTCAAATTGCTAAAGGGTTTCTATAGGATTAATTCAGAGGATATTTTTGAGATCAGGACTGGTGGTGGGAGAACTAGGGGACACCTATGGAAGCTGGGCAAGAGTGTGGTTAGCAAGGGTGTTAGAGCTGGGTTCTTTACTTTTAGAGTGGTAAATGAGTGGAATAAGCTGCTAGAGTCTGTTGTGGGTGCTATGACGGTGAGTGAATTCAAGGCAAGCTATGATAGATACTGTGAGAATGTCGTATAGTTGTGTGGACGTGATGTTTAGGGCCTCCCTCAATGAGTCTAAGGACTCCCTGGAGTCGCCTGTAATAATAATAATAATACGGTGTTTCTCAAAAACTATAACCTCCAGCTCTTCAAAAAAATTGTCAACAGATTTCTTCTTTCCTTACCCGCATCCCACAGATGTACTAGAGGTTCTTGTATCTTTTGTATATGAGACAAATATTAAAAAACTCTGACTTAACTCTTGTAAACACAAGTTTCTATATTATATATTTCATAAAGATTATGTGTTGGCTATTCACTATGGATTTCAATGACTATATCATCCAGTATCAAGGTAATGCTCTAATCTAGTGATCTTTTAAATTTTCTACTTATTTGGTGCCATATTCTTTTGTAAGAAAAGTGGCTGCAGAATGAAAAAATTACCTTTTGATTATTGCCAATATTAACAGCAATACTGTAGATATTAGATGCTTCAGTAGGCACTTCAGCTTTTAGATCACCACTAAAACTCCAGTGATTTACATGAGGTTGTGATCCACCAGATATTATCTTAACATGGAGGAAAAAATCACGTTTTGAAATCAGTTTAGTTATAAATCATTCTATACAATTTTAATTTACACACTGTTAACATTGATATCTTCATTTATCATCTTAAGAAAGATTACTGCAGAAAGATAATATTTCTATAGTTTGAATTTCTGAAAATTACATTCACATAGTTCCAATTATTTGCTAATATGGAACAGCAAAGCTTAGACAAAATGGAGCTGTCCTTATGTAACTAATCTACAATGCTTAAAAATCAGCTGTATTTATTATTACTGATAGATTAAAAGTTATACACTATTCAAGTTGTAACAATATTTATGGCTAGATTAGGTAGTTTGTGATGGTGAATTTTCTGTAGTTTAGCATTGTGCCTGTGGGACTCCTATTAGGTATTTTTGGAGTCTGATAGACACAATGGAACTCCATCTGGGACTTAATAATATTAAACAGCCTAGTGAGGTGTACTGCCATTTCTCTTGCATTTATACTGTTGCTCTTGCAGTGTTTGAAATGTCCTCCTTTTGCCTTCATGCACATCCAAAGTCTGTGAGACCACATATTGATGGCAGCATGAACAACATCCAATGGAAATGCTATCACTGCTCGCTCCAAATCCACTATTAGGCTGGCAATGCTGGGGTATCATTTCTTGCAGGCTCTCTCTCAAGCTCCAACCACAATTTGAAGTCAACACAGATTCAGATCAGGACTTCCAGATAGCCAATCAGATAGTGATGTGTGGTTAGACACATTCTCCTCCAACTACTGTTGTGTGGTCCTCACCTTGTGTGCAGGGGCTGAGTCCTGTTGGAAGGTCCACCGCCTATGTGAAACAAGGTATTGTTCAGGGGGCCATACCACGGTTCCAGCATGGTGTCTTGATACACTTGGACACCTTTCTTGTAGAAATGCAAACTGGATACCCCCCTGATATGTCACCCCCACCAAACCATCACTGATGTGGGTGATGACCTCACTGAATCCTTGATGCTATGGCACGTGCTGTGCAACCATCCGGGACATATACCCAACTGTTTTGAAAATCGTCTCACCTGTGAAGAGGATATCTGTGTCTGTTGTTCGCGTACTGCCGGAGAAGTGCATTTGATTTTATTACTCTCTGGCACATAAGTTGTGCTTAGGAAGTGTCCAGTAGAACGATGATACTCTCACCCCCAGGTCATCAGTTAGTACACATGACGTCATTCTCTACGAAAAGTTCATCTCTTGCAACATCACTTTCTGAGTTCTCACAGGATTACAGTGGAGGCATGCCTTCACAGCCATAACAAGCTATTACGTCCTAATGCAGTATTGGTACAATGGTTAATATTCCCATCCACAAGTATCCTACTGATTCCGAGTGATTTTAGTGTGTTGAAAATAACAGGTGACTGCATTCCAACCTTGTGAAGTGCTATTACAGCTTCAAGGTTCTCATAAACTCCCCACTGCATGTTAACCTGCTAGACAATTCTCTCTCTACTGATAAACATGCAAATGTTGGCTGCACACAGCGGCACTAAGATGACTGGGCTAGCACAATCCTGTGGACAGTGCAGATGTTGTAACAGTATTTATTGCAAGACTGGAATAATTCTGTACCCTGGGTTCTCTATAATGAGAGTCAAATCAACTACCCTTTGATGTTTTTTCCATCAGCCATTCTGTTATCTGTCACCAGATTCATGTCTATTGAGTTGACTGTATATGGTGGACTGGAATCAAGGAGAAGGCAAGTGACAGGTGATGTGTCTCTTTATCTAGAATGCAAAGAACTTTTATATATGATTTTCAAATGAAGATGAGTTAGCCAGTCTTGTATGGAGGTGGAATAGTTTCTCACATTGCAAAAGAGGCAAACCAGTGAAGAACAGATATACTAAAAAGACATAAACCTAGACTTATAGCTTCAGCCATAATTTCAATAAAAACTTGTGCCTCTGCTGTTCATTTATACATTAATGATATTAAGAATGATTTCAGGGGAAACATCCAGCTGTTTTCTCATGACAATTCTAAACTTGGGAGGGCAACAGTTAGCCAGACTTCCAGAAAGTGATAAGGCTAGGGATTTGGTGATGATAGTAGCTAGGCAGTTGAAGTTCATGGTGCATGCTGCACAAGTGGGGCAAAAAGCACAAATGATCACATGGAGGTTGCAAAACATGACATATAGAGATAAGGATGTTGACAACTTCCTTAAAGGACTTTTATAGGATAGTGCAGAAGATTTTTAACATGTGACATTAGGAAGAACAAAAGGTCAACCCCAGAAGTTGTGTAAGACTGTCTCCCCCCCCCCCCAGTGGTTAGCCTTCAGACTATTTTTTAATTAATTATAAATTTATTGGCTATTTGTTGTCTTACTTATGCTTTGATGTTACTTTTTAAAATACTTCTGTTATTTGTAATTTAACTGTGTAACACTGTCATTGTACCGAAGATGCTTTTGATACTAAGGGGAAAAGTATATATTAAAATCAATTTCCACATAGATTTTCTTTTCTATCTCGAATTTAAATAAATATGGCAGCTTACACACCTATTCTGAAACAATGCTATATAATAAATAATAAGGGAACAATAAATAATCTTGGGAACAAATCTGGAATTTTGCGACATTTTAGTTGGCATTTTTAAGCTCTCTCTAAAAAACTTTAAACTGTCCAAAAAAGGTGATCTGATATTAGTGTCCTATTACATTTAATTTTAATAGAATTATATTTATTTCGATCCACAAACATAAAGATAATTATAAATCTGTATTTTATGCAATATTCATTTTTGACTTATAAGAATCCAAAGTGACATACATACATACACTCAATTTGTTAAATCTATTCATGGAAATTCAATGAAAAATTTAAAAAAATTATATTTCAATGCCTGCTATAGAATCATAATATTAGCACAATAAAGGTACATATACTAACCATGTCTTCATGAAAGAAAGACACTGTAGTTGTAGCATCTGGAGTTTGCAGAAGTGTGGCAGGAGAAAGTGAACGTAGATGCCAAATACAAAGAGTAGGTCCACCTCCACAAACCTAAAAAAAAAAAAAAGACGTTAGATTACACATATTATTAAAAATGATGCATAACAATTTGATTATATGAATACTTCCACTAACTTTTCAGTGAAAATATCTCTCTCCTCAAATCTATTGGCAAAATGCTTGCATGTTAATGATCCCTCTCTCACAGATGTTCAGTTTCTGCCTTGTGCCTCTTCTACAAATACTTTCATAGACAGTGTTCTGCTGAATTAATTAATTAAAAATAGTCTGAAGGCTTACCATGACATACACACATAAAATCTTGAAACTCACCAAACCAACTTCACTGCCTCCTCTTTCATTCCATCTACTTCTGTCCTTTGGAACAGTCTCCCCCACTCTGCCTTCCCCAAAGATTACAACCCTCAGGTGTTCAAGCAAAATGTGAACAGATTTCTCCTTTCTTCTATTCCTCTTGTCCACATACACAAAACACTAAGGTCGCGTGGCCTTTCATGTGAGGATCAGATAAAAAAAATAAATAAAAACCATCTATTGTAATAAGGTTGTTTAAAGGTAAAAGCCAAATAACCAGGAGGAGACCTCCACATCACTTTCAAGGAATGCAGAGAGAGACCGACTGGGCTTCTGACCTAATGTCCAATCCTCACACTGCCAGCCTATCTTCATTGGTTCTGTACCCAATAGATACCTACTAATGGGGCATACCATGGAATTAGCCAACCAAATTGTATTCTTCTGTTGGCTTAAACCACAAATACAGGGTGTTCGGGATAAATTTGACATATTTATAATTAATTATATTTTTCCGTAAGTTACATGTATTAACACACACTTCTCTTCATTTAAAAGTTTGGACCCTTCTTCATTCATATACAAGATGTCAGAAAGGATGGATAGCTGGAACCCACCTGAATCATGGAAGAGAATAACTTGTATCATGATGATTCGTGCCCGCCATCAAAATAAGGATATTACGACTGCTGCCCAATGCTCCCTGAATACAGTAAAAACAATCAGGCATGAACTAGAGACTTGCAATGGTGACTACGAGGATGTAGCAAGAAGAAAGATCCCTAGCAGACGATCTGATTGCGTTCGTACAGCAGAATTCCTCGCAAATCTGCAGGAACAGGTGTTGAAGAACCCTGGCATTGGAATTCGGGCTTTGTTCGTGGAGTTGCTAACTGTAGTCAAGCCCTGGATAACAAGGGTAGCCAATGGTAGGCCGTATGTATGGCAGCAGGATTCGGCCCCTTGCCACACCTCTGGGAAAAGTCAAAAATGGTTGTCTGAAAATTTCTACGACTTCACCAGTCCAAATGTTTGGCCTCCAAACTCCCCAGACCTTAACCCCATGGATTATTTTGTATGGGGCGCAGTTGAAAAAGACACCAATCGCACTTCCAGTAATACAAAAGCCCAGTTAATGGATAAAATTAAAACAGTTTTTGCGGCCCTTCCCAGGGAGACTGTAGCATCAGCTTGTTCGAGGTTCCGAAGCAGAATTGAAGCTGTGATCGATGCTAATGGTGGTTATTTTGAGTAAATCTTGTTGATAATATTGTAATTAACTCTGCCTGTAATGTTTTTTTGTCAATTCATTAAATTTAATAGATACAAAGAAGATTTTCTTTTTCCTTACGAAACTGTCAAATTTATCCCGAACACCCTGTACATATCATGGTATACCATGACAAGATTTCATGCCTACTGGGGCATTGCCCAGTTAAACAAGGCCCTCACTGTTTTTGGCAAGGAACCAGGGTGAACAATGAAAAGTCAGCTACTGGAACAAACTCCAACTCAACATCTAGAAGAAGATGAATCCAATATCAGAAGCAAACAGAAGATAGGAACCACAATATAAGGAGTATTAAAGGAAAGGAAATCAAATTTGCATAAGAACTAGAAAAATATCAAGTAGATATAATTGGCATTACTGAGACAAAGAATACAAAAACAGGTGAGATCTTACTAAATAACAAGCATAGGATGTTATATTCAGGCAATATTGACCAAGGAAAGGAAGGAGTTGCAATAGCATTCAACACCAAACATGAATGGAAGGCAGTCTCAGGTAGCTTTGTGGACAAACTTCAAAACTGGGAAATGGACAATGAAATTTATTTGTGCCTATGGCTCTCATAGAAGGTTCTCCCAAAGAAGTAGAGAAGTTTGGGTCATTAGAGCAGGAAGCTGACATAAAGAAAATGGAATAAGTGGTCCTTGTTGAAGATCTAAACATAGGAAATGAATCATACCAGGATATAGGAATGTTTTAGAAAAATTTTGAGAAAAATGCAAAGCTAACAATAATGATAGGAATCTACCATTATTGTTAGCTTTGTCCATTATTATTATTATTGTGACACCTCCAGGGAGTCCAAAGACTCATCGAGGGAGAGTGTGCCAACAGCATCGAATGATTGAACCCCTTCCAACTACTAACCGTGCTCAAACTTGCTTAACTTTTTGCATGAGCCATTAGTAGCAGAGGCTCTACCAATCAACCAGCAAAGGTTGGTCGATTGGTAGATTGAACGTGGCGTTAGTAGTGACTAGTCCAATTATTGTCCCAAGATATGGACTAGTCACTACTAATGCCACGTTCCAACATAAAGCTATGCACAAGTTCACATGGAGAGAAGACACAAGAAATGAGGAAAACCTCATTGACTATATCATTATTAATAGTGATATCTTCGTGCTGGTTCAGGAAGAGTATACAGAGGATATGAAATTGACCATCACTTAGTGATAAGTAAAATAAATATGAATATCACATTGAGGAGAACAGTATGTAAAAAAGTTTTAAAAAGAATTAAAGTTGAGCAGCTTTACAGGTTATTGTAAAGTTTACAGGTAAACTGTAGACTTAACAATACAAACATTATTCAAGAAAAAATAAAACAGTTTGTACACAAAAAACAAACTTCTGAGTTGCAGTAGCAAACTCTGAAAATAACATTGATTGATTCAACTAGGGAGATATATGGTGAAGTTATCTGCAAGGAGAGAAAAATAAGAACACCATAGTTGACACAAGATTAAAGAAGCTGTCCTGAACAAGAAGAAAGCATACCAAAAGTTCTTAGCAAATAAGTTGGCAGATGCCCTAAAAGAATACAGAGATAAATGTAAGAGAGCTAAGCTATGTGCAAAAGTAGCTAAACAAAGGTAATGGAAAAACTTCAGTAAGAACATAGAAAATAAATATTGAAAACAAGGTGGTGGTAAAATGTTCTGGAGGCTATTGAAAAAGTTTAGAAATGGAGAAAAGAGTACTGTAAAGTCATCAAAGATGATATAGGTGGCATGAAAACTGAAGATAAAGATATCCTGGATGTCCAAAGTAATATTGGAAGAAATAAAAGCCATCTAAAACTTGAAATGTGGAAAGGCAGCTGGAGTAGATGATATTCAACAAGAAATGCTTAAATATGGAAGTATAAAATGTTTGCAGTGACTACACTGCATAATTCAGAGGGCATAGTCAGAAGGCCGTATTTCAGATGATTGGAGCAGAGCTATCATATTCCTCATCTATAAAAAGGGGAATAAAGCTGAATGTGAGAATTACAGAGGGATTTCTCTACTAAGTGTTCCAGGTAAGATTTATTATATCTCAACCTCTCTAAGCATGCAAGCATACTTGGAGAGGTTGAGAAAAATTATAGAAGGAAAACTTGAAGAACAAAGCTGTGTTCAGTCCAAATAGAGGTTGTTAAGATCAGATTTTCAGTCTACAAGAAATAGTTGAAAAATTATGGGACTATGACAAGGTGCCCAGATAAAAGATTTTCAAAAGCTTTTCTCTGAGCACCTACTTATACTGGGTAAATGGAATATTATACAGAGCAATACATAGTCTATGAAGAATTACAGGACAATGTTTTGATATAAAATCAGGAGTAAGACAAGGATACACATTATTTCCAATCTTATTCATCATCTATATGGATCGCATTATGAAGGAAAGTGGCATTAAACCTGATATCAAACTCAACTCTTTGCTTTATGTAGATGATATTGTACTTCTAAACACACCCAGTGCAAGCCTCCAATGTTCTCTAACTAAACTGCATAACAAATTTGCATGAAAATTAGCAATATAAAGACAAAAACTATGAAAATAGACAGGAACATAGAAAACTTCAGCTGAATTCTGAATGGAGATCCTATAGAATAAGTAAAATATTTCAGCTATTTAGGCATAGTTTTTAGTGAAGATAGAACATTAAATTTGGAAAAACAGACAACAGAATAAGCAAAGTTTATATGATGGGGAGCCAGATGAATAAATTTATACTGAATAAGAGAGAAATAAGCCAAAACCAAACTAGCAGTATACAAGATAGCATTCAAGCTAGTTCTAAGTTATGGATATGAATGCTGGATTAGAAATAAAGCAATCAAAGACTAGAGACCACAGATATGAGAGTTCTGAGGAAAAATTAGAAGAGTGAACAGACGGCATCGATGACAGAATCATTAAAAATGGAGTAAATTAGAAATGAGATTGACATTGTTAGCACTGAAGAATGTATGAACAGGGCTAATCTAAGGTAGTATGGCCACTTAAATAGAATGCATGAGGAAAGGCTAAGAAAACAGGTGTTTATTGCTAAGATGACAGGCATCAAACACCTGTAATATGACAATATTCGAGTGCTGACATAATACTCATTTTTAGGAAAATTGTTGATAGGTGATTAATAATAATATAAACTTAATCATGTAGTGCTATCATAGAACACTCCTTGAAGGTACATACCAGAAAATTGATGATATATTGTACTGATCACAATAGTACTGTATTGTAGATTTATTGATCACAATAGATCATCTATGATGATCATTTGTGCTTAAAATAATCTGATAACATCAGAAACGAAACCTAACTCTCAAACCAATCAAACTCCCCAATAATCTCAAATAGTCAAATTCCCTGATATGCTTGAGCCAACCTATGTCATCTTAATACATCATCTCATTTAATACATTGTTCATTACCAAAAGAGCGTTACTTTTCAATTTAATATAGGAGTGTATTTGTATGGCTGGCTTTTGGAACTCTTGGTTTAAAATATAGGAAAGTGACAATTGCACATATCTAGGTATTCATTCTGCATATATATGTGCAATCTCAAAAACTAATTGACTTGTTATCTAAAAACCGACAGCATGTTCACATTCAGAATATTACTCCAGAAAGTGATACAATCTGGATTTTTGTCACTAAGTGCCATCAGCAGGTACAAACAGAATGAAGCAGGAAATATTCCAAGCATTTCATGATGCTGATTACTAAACTGTTAAATTTAATTTCATAGAAATTAAACATAAAAAATTAAAAATTTAATATTAAGAGAGCAATAGATAACATACATTTTGACATGACTGTAGACAAATGTTATTTCACCTTGTACAGCAATTCTTGTTTTGGAAATTATAGCAGTTAAAGAAACATATACAAAATTAATAAAAGCATGAATATATACTTTTTCTAATATAATTTACCTTTACAAGTTAATTAGAAATTTGATATTGTAAAGCTGTTTCACCTCAAGGGCTCACTTTTGTGAGTACGGGCATGGCAAACCCAAGGTACCAGATGCTGGACCATGTCTTACTTCATGTAACATACATCTGTTATATTATTCTGTAGACTGGTCCCTCCCCTTCTTTCTCCTCTCCTTGCTCCTTCCCCTGATGCTATTAGAGTATTCGAGGGCTAGGGATGAATCTTTCCTATCTTGCTAAGTCATTTCGTCTTATGCAGCCACCGAAGGAGGCAAGCTAGCCTCAATAGGTGCCGGTCCCAAGATCGGATAAATGGCGAGGGTTGATGTCAGGAAGGGCATCCGGTCGTAAAACTTCACTGCCAGCTCTAGCTATGATATGAGTCAAAGAGAAAATGATATAAGGGCTAGGGCGTACCCCTTAAGTGGCGTGCAGCCACATTGCCCTACAGTTGCGAGAAGTGTACGAGGGCTACCGCATCAAGGGCAGTTGTGGTCAAAGACGCGAGCCCAGCAGGTGGAGAGGATGTTGCGAGTGGGAACACTGAATGTTGGAAGCATGATTGGAAGGGGAAGTGAGGTGGCAGACATGAAGAGGAAGTTGGACATTTTATTTGTGCAGGAGACAAGGTGAAAGGGAGGGAAAGGCCAAGGAACTGGGAGATGGATATAAATTGTTCTATTCTGGAGTGAATAACGAGGGAAGAAATGGTGTAGGAATTGTGGTGTGTGACAGAATGAAGGGCGAAGTACTGGAAGTGGGTAGAAGAAACGACAGGATCATGCGAATGAAATTGGGTCTTGGAGAAGAGCGAGTGGTCGTATTATGTGTATATGCCCCACAAGTTGGCTGTACAGCAGAGGAGAAGGATGAGTTCTGGAACGTGTTAGATGAAGAAATGAGGGAACTGGAAGAAAACGAGATGGTGATTGTCGGAGGAGACTTTGAACGGACACATAAGGAGACAGAATAGACACTGTGATAGGGTGCATGGTGGCCACGGAGTGGGAATAATGAACCAGGAAGGAGAGAGGGTTGTGGACTTTGCAGTAGCGTTTGATCTGGCAATTGTGAACTCGTTTTTCTACAAGAGGGAAGAACATTTGATAACATTTAGGAGTGGTAACAACAGTTCACAAATTGACTACATTTTGACTAGAAGAAAACATCTTCAGGTTGTGACAAATTGCAAAGTAATTCCAACAGATCAAGTAGCACAGCAACACCGACTACTGTGTGCAGACTTTAAAATAAGATCGAAGATAAGAACCTTTGGAAGTCATGGGATGAAGACAATTAAGTGGTTTCGCTTAAAAGAAGAGAGTGTGAGGAATCGTTTTAGGGAGAGGGTGTTAGAGAGGATTTCGGATGGACTGGAAAGTGTACAAGATTGGCGGAAACATAATTCAAAGGTAATCCTGAGCTGTGCAATCGAGGTGCTTGGTGAGACATTTGGAAAGATTAGAGAGCAGAAGAAGAAGGGTGGTGGAATAATAATGTACAAGTGGCAGTGACAGCTAAGAGAAAGGCAAAGCAGAAGTGGGATGAGTCAAGAGTGGAAGAGGACAGAGAGAGAAAGCAAGAAGCCAAGAGAGTTGTAGCACAGGCGAAGGCCATGGCATATCAAGATCTGTATGATCAATTAGAAACAAAGGAAGGACAGAGAAAAATTTACCAACTAGCAAAATGTAGAAATAAAGCAGCTAAGGACATCTTACATGTGAGGCAGATCAAAGATGCTGAAGGAAGAGTATTATGGAGGGATGTGGACATAAGAAACAGATGGAAAATATACTTTGAGGGACTTTTGAATGAGGAAAATGAAAGGACTCACAGAGGAGATGGGCAGCCTTCTGAGGGGATGGTGCAGAACATCAGTAGAATGGAAGTGACGGAGGCCATGAAGAGGATGAGGAATGGAAAAGCGGTGGGCCCCGACAGAATTCCAGTGGAGGCATGGAAGGCACTGGGGGAAGAGGGAATTGACCTGCTGTGGGACCTGTTCATGAAAGTTTGCCAACAGGAAAATATACCTGAGGAATTGAGGGAGAGTACTCTTGTCCCCATCTACAAGGGTAAAGGGGATGCACAAGACTTTAAAAATTACAGAGGAATAAAGTTGATGTCCCATACAATGAAGATCCTAGAAAGGGTTCTTGATGGTAGATTGAGGGAGGAGGTGGAGATTGCAAAGGAACAATTTGGCTTCATGCCTGGTAGATCAACAATAGATGCTATCTTTGGCAGATGATGGAAAAGTTTCGAGAGAAACAACGGGAGCTATATCTGGCATTTATTGATCTGGAGAAAGCATACGATAGAGTGCCAAGGCAAGAAGTCTGGAAGTGTCTGAGGGAGAAGGTTCCAGAGATGTATGTCAGGTTGGTGCAGGAGATGTACAGAAATGTGATGACAAGTGTTCGGACCTGTCTGGGACAGACAGAAAGTTTTCAAGTAACAGTTGGCTTGCATCAAGGGTCAGCATTAAGTCTTTCTGTTTAACATTGTGATGGAGGAGGTGAGAGAAGATGCGCCTTGGACAATGTTGTATGCAGATGACATCTTGCTGTGTGCAGATTCAAGAGAAGAAGCAGGAACTAAACTGGAAAGATGGAGAAAAGTACTGGGAGAGAGAGGTATGAGACTGAGTAGAAGTAAGACAGAGTATGTGTTGCACAGTGGGCGGCAGCCAGGAGACAGATCTGGAAGGAAATGTCATCAGGAAGGTGAGGGACTTTAGATACTTAGGTTCAACAGTGGAAGAAGATGGAGGAGCTGAGAAGGAAGTGGAATGCAGGATACAAGTGGGTTGGAGGAACTGGAGAGAGAGATAGCTGGAGTGTTATGCAATAAGAGGGTGCCGATCAATCTGAAAGGCAAAGTCTATAGGGCAGTAGTGAGGCCAGCTATGATGTATGCTATAGAAACTGTGGTCCTGAGGAAAAATAACATCAGCAGGATGAAAGTAAAATTTGATTTTTAAGTTCCACGGTGAAAAATATGAAAAAAAAAAAAAAAAAGAGCTACTAAAAATTGTAGACCACACATT
Source organism: Typopeltis vanoorti (assembly GCF_054136105.1). NCBI lineage: Eukaryota > Metazoa > Arthropoda > Arachnida > Uropygi > Thelyphonidae > Typopeltis > Typopeltis vanoorti. The sequence goes on from NC_143552.1 coordinate 25,377,909, forward strand.
ATCGAAACCGCGTTGAACAAGGGATACTACAAAGACTGCGTTATATCGAAACCACGTTATGAGGGTTACCTGTACTTACTAAAGTCTTCCCATGACTTTTGTTTAGCAAATTTTACATATGGCTTTTTTACAATTTTCTGTTATTCTATCAGTACATCAGTTGAGTTATCTACAAAAAAACTTTCATTTTGTTATCTTCTTTTTCAGGATTGCTGCTTTATCACTGCAAATAACATGACTACATACAACCCTGGTTGAATCAATCGATGTTTTCTTAGGATTTTTCTACAAGGAGACCCCAAGGCTTGGTTTTTGTTTTCCAATGCTAATTTTTTTTCTACAAGTAGTATTTGTAAATTCAAGTCTACAGTTCATCTCTGAAAATGGCTCAAATCTGACTCTTTTTAAAACTTACCACACTTCTCATTTCTGTCTTATTATATTTTTCCTACTCAAAACTAAATGGTGATCACTTCAAATTACACATTTACTTATATCCTGATTTTGCATGAAGATATCACTATAAAATAGCACAGTTTCCTTAATTTCTTGAGTGTCCTCTCCATGTGAATTTATGAAATTCTTTAGGTTACAATATGGTATTAGCAATAACAAATCCATGTCATGAAGAGAAATCCAGTAGGTAGCTACTATTATTATCACCTTTCCTCATTTCTCCACATTTTTCCTAAATATTTCTGGTGTTTAGTTCTCCAGCAAAGACCAATTTTTCCCTTTCCCACATTATTCATCTAAAGTAGGCAACACATTCATGTTGCCTTCTTTAGCAACTCAAAAAAACTGTTCTATATTATTTAGAAGAATCTTCTGTGGGACCATAAGCACAAATAGGTCTCATTATCCAATTCCCCATTTTGAAATTTACCCACATTGCTCTTCTTGACACTACCTGCGATTCACCAAATTTAACACAAAGTTAACTATGTGTTTATTGTTAAATGTATAGCTATTTCTTCCTTTCTTTAATCCCAGCTGCTTGATTATAACTATCTTATATTTAAGATAATGTCATCTTGGTTTGTTGCATGATCTAGTGTAATAAATTCCTCTGGATTAACTGTTGTGGAAAAAAGTTCATCATCAACATCATCAAATTCCTGACATGTACCCTCAAGGGGTGAACAGGATATGAAAGTACTACATGAAAAATGTACATCATTACTAACTTCCTATCTACAATTTTCCTCCAAATCAGTCTGTTACTTGTCAAGACTACAACATTATCAGATCTTATATTTCTACTGTCTAAGGCACTTTGTACCTTATCAATCCACCTATATCTTGGTCTTCCTCTGGGTCGTTTTCCGGCCAGAGAAAACTGGCAGAGAAAACTTGTTTTGCTATTCTTTTCTCGCCCATTCTGTTTAAGTGACCATACCACCTGAGATTAGCTCTGCTAAGGCATTCCTGGATTCTGACAATGTCTAGTTCTTTCCTGATATCCTCATTTTTAATATGCTATTGCCACTGATGCCATCTGCTCATGCCTCTAATCTTTCTCAGGACTCTCATATCTGCAGTCTCTAGTCTTTGGTCAAGTGTTTTACTTCTGACCCAGCTCTCAGATCCATAAGTTAAAATTGGTCTGAACACTGTCTTGTATACAGCTAATTTAGTGTTTTTGCTAATTTCTCTCTCATTCCATATAAATTTATTCAGTTGACTTCCTACATACCAGCTTTGTTGATTCTGTAGTTTATTTCCATATTTAATTTACCATTTTCACTAACAGTCGTTCCTAAGTAGCTGAAATGTTTTACTTGTTCCACAGGTTCCCCATTCACAACACAGTTGACATTTTCAAGAATTCTACCTATTTACATTGTCTTTGTCTTTTTAATGTTGACCTTCATACCATATCTATTACAACAGTTATTCAATTTAGTCAGGGAATCTTGCAAACTTGTAGCGAATTTATTTAGAAGTATAGCATCGTCCGCATAAAGCAAAGAGTTGACATTAACATCTCCAAATCTGATATCATGTTTAACACCACTGTCCTTCATAATGTGATCCATATAGATAATGAATAACAGAGGGGATAATGTACATCCTTGTCTCACACCAGATTTAATATTAAAATATCTTCCTGCACTTCCTTCAATTTTAACTGTTGACTTATAACTCAAATAAAGACAAAGTATTGCTTGATATAATGCCACATCGACACCATATAACTGTAGCGTATTGAATAGCTTCTCTCTTGGCAACTTGTCATATGCCTTTTCCAGATCGACAAAACTTAAATACATGTCTTTGTTATGTTCCCATGCTTTCTCAACTGTTTGTCGTAAAGTGAAGATCTGATCCTAACAGCCTCTATTTGGCCTGAATTTAGCTTGTTCTTCACCAAGCTTTTCTTCAACAATTCTTCTCAACCATTTCTCAAGTATACTTGCATAGATGTTGCCTAGAACACACAGTAGGGAAATACCTCTGTAATTCTCACATTCAGTTTTATTTCCCTTTTCATATATATGAGTACTATGAGAGCTCTACTTCAATCATCGGGAATTCGTTCCTCTGTCCAAGCTTTCTTAACTATGCAGTGCAGCCATGGTAAGACTTTTATACCACCATACTTCAGCATTTCTGGTCGAATATCATCAACTCCTGCTGCCTTTCACATCTCAAGCCTTTGATGGCTTTTTCTACTTCAAGTATGGATATGTATTCCTGACTGCATGGCATGTCAGTGTTTTTTGCCAATGTGCTGTCATCACTGCTTGTTTCATTTAGCAGTTTTTCAAAGTAATTACTCCATACTACAAGGATATCTTTTTCTTCCGTTTTCATGTCACCTTTATCATCTCTAATTCCTTTTACAGCACTCTTTCCTCCATTCCTAAGCTTTTTCAACAACCTCCAGAATATTTTTCCACCTTCTTGATATTTATTTTCTATGTTCTTGCCAAAGTCCTCCCATGACTTTTGTTTAGCTAGTTTTACACAGTGTTTAGCTTTCTTACATTTCTCTCTGTATTCTCTAAGAGTACAAGCTGACTTATTTGCCAGGAACTTTTGATATGCTTTCTTCATTTCCTTCACTGCCTCTTTAACTTCCTATGTCCACCATGGAGTTCTAATTTTTCTATCCTTGCAGACAACTTCACCACATGCCTCTCTTGCTGAATCAATCAGAGCTTTCTTCAAGGCTTGCCACTGAATCTCCAAGGTTTGATTCCTGTTCTCAAACTCTTTCATTTTTTCTTCAATAATCTTTGTGTATTTTAGTCTACAGTTCACATCTGAGAGCTGCTCAACTTTTATTCGCTTTAACATTTTCTTACATGTTATTCTTTTCAATATGATATTTAATTTTATCCTGCTCAAGACTAAATGGTGATCACTTCCAATTTCAAATCATCTGTACACTCTGGTGTCCTGCGTCAGGGAGAAAACATACATCACTATGAACAATAACATAGTCAACGAGACTTTTCTTATTCCTTGCCTCTTCTCTCCATGTGAATTTGTGCACATTTTTATGTTGGAACATGGTGTTAGTAATAACCAGTCCATGTCCTGAGCAGAAATCCAATAGGTATTTGTCATTATTATTAGCTTTGCTCTTTTCTTCAAATTTTCCCAAAATATTTTTGTATGTCTGACAATTTTGCTATTTAGATCCCCAACAAGGACCAACTTTTCCTTTTTCATTGTGTCAGTTGCATTTTCTAAAGCATAAAAAAATTCCTCCATTTCTACTTTAGTAGAACCTTCTGTGGCACAAATAAGTCTCATTATCCAATTCCCATTCTGATATTTGTCCACATCACTCTACTTGAGACTGCCTGCCATTCAAGAAGATTAGCCTCATATTTTGTGTTGAATACTACGGCTACTCCTTCTTTTCCTTGATTGTCATTTCCTGAATATAACATTTTGTATTTATTGCTCAGAAAGATCTCACCAGTTTTTGTATTTTTTGTTTCAGTCACTCCTATTATGTTGATCTGGTATTTATCTAATTCTTCAGCTAGCTACATTTCTTTGCCATTCAGGCTACTTATGTTGAAAGTACCGATCTTTAACTCTGGTGATGTTGAGTTGGGGTGTGCTTTCAGATTTGTTCCAGTAGCTGATTTTTCGATGTTCGGCCTGGTTCCCTGCCGAAAACAACAGGGGCCTTGTTTAACCGGGTGATGCCCCAGCCGGCATGAAATTTTGTCATGTTGTACCATCATATTCTATATTGGTTTAAGCCAATAAGAATACAATTTGGTTGGCTAAATCCCAAATTGCCAGCCCATCCTCGTTCGTTCAGTATCAAAGTAGATACCCAACAGGGTGCACCACGAGAAGGTGAGGATTGGACATTAGGCCAGAAGCCCTGGTCGGTTCTCCGCATTCCTTTAAAGGCTATGTGGAGTTCCCCTCTCAGTTATACAGCTTTGACCCTTAATCCTTAATTTTCTTAGGTATTTCATGACAATGATGATATGAAAAAAAAAAAAAAAAAGCCATGTTTAAAATGCACTTTTATCCATCACTTTGATGGATATATGAACATAAAAATGAACATAAAAATACCAAAAAGAATAAACATGCTTACCATCCAATCATCATTAGTATCCACAGCTACCGAACCAATCCATTTTCCAAATCGTTGTCTGTTTAAATTCTTAGTAAAAAAAAATACACAAGAAAGAAAGAACATACTCATAATTCATTCATAACTTTTGAATAATAATTTATTAATTATCTAACTAAACAGTTAAAAGATAATTCACTTTTGAGAATCTGCCATTCCAACTAAAATTGTACTTTACTTGGCAATAACTTTCAGTTGCTACTTTTAATTTTCAGTTAGAGGAGGAAAGTGTTTTTCATTTGGGTATCACAAGGAAAACATCTATGGTAGTACTAATTCCAATGAATTTAAAAGAAAATAACTTAATAATTATACTGATATATATGAGGATGGTCTGAAAAGTTCTTGGCCTAACAATAAAAAAACAAATTTATAATTTCAAAATTGTTTTTATTTTTCAACATAATCTTCCTTAAGACTAATACATTTATTCCAGCAATGCTCCAGCACCATTATCTCATGAATGTAGTGGTTCTCAGTAAGATGTGCAAAATACTCCCATACAGTTGCAACACCTCTTAATTCGAAGAAAAACACTGACCAGCAAAGAAGAGTTTCAGTCTTGGGAAGAGATAGAAGTCAGAGAGAGCTAAATCTGGGGAATAGGGTGGATGTTCCAACATTCATAGTGCAGATCCCTTAATTTTCCCATTGCCAAAACACCTTTGTAGGTAGATGTATTGTCCTGATGAAAGATGATTTTTTTCTTCTGCACACCGGGTATTTTCTCACGAATCTTTTTCGTCTAATCTGGTTAAAAGATCAGAATAATATTCCCAAGTTACTGTTTTACCCTTTTCAAGATAATTAATAAACAAAATACCTTTATCATCCCAAAACACTGATGCCATGACCTTTTCTGCTCATGGAACTGACTTTGTCTTCTTTGGCACCGAACAATTAGCTTCTGTCCACTGTTTTGACTGCTTTTTGGATTCTGGTATGTAATGGTGAATCAAAGTATCATCCATAGTAATAAATTGATGCACAAAATCAGTTTTATTCTTGTTAAAACGCCCCAAGCAATGTTCAGAGATTTTCATGTGAGTGTGTTTTTGATTTGCTGTGAGCAAGTATGGCACCCATCTTGCGCAAAGCTTTTTTATTTGCAATTCTTCATGCAAAATATATTCTACACATTCTTTTAAAATGCCTATAGTCTCAGCAATTTCACGCACTTTGACTTGCTGGTCATCCAATACCATATGCACTTGATCAATGATTTCTGCTGTTGTTACACTTTTTGGATGTCCCTTCATGTGTATCATCTTCAAGGCTGGTATACGGCCATGTTTAAACTCGGCAGCCCATTTCTTAATTGTCAAAAACAAAGCAGAAGAGTGCCCATATACTTTTATGAACTTCAAATAAATTTCTTTTGGCGTTAAGCTTTCTTTTACAAAGAATTTTATAACAACATGATACTCAATTTATCCATTTCAAGGGATACAGACAACACTTTTGCTTCAGACAGCTGTTTGTTTCATACTACTTGATAGAATGACTTGCAATTTCTCATGGATGCTTATGACAGATGTACCAACTTCGAAAAAAAAAAATCTTGCTGATAGTGTTGCCATCTATGGTTGAGGCCAAGAACTTTTCAGACCACCATCATACCTATAAAATTGTTTTTGAATTCATAATACATACTATTTTTGCAGCCTCTTTATTCTTGCCAGAAATAAATTGATGAAAACAGACAAAAAATATTTTTTTTTTTTACATAGAGCTGTTAAACTTCAGGTTAACAGTTAATGATGCTCACATTAATGAAGTCAAATGAACGCATAACTTGTGATCTGATTGATATACTGCCTTTCACATGTAATGAGGTAATTACATCTTGGTTTGTATAGCACATATAAGTGTGTGAATTGTTTCAGATGTTTATTTTTGATATGAACTTTTTGACAGAGCTAGTATATGAAAGCATCTTGGTCTAATGCAATAAAATGCTATGTTTCCTCCCTTTTTGGATAAATGGTAAGCCCAATTTAGATGCATTTTTCCCTCTCTACACCTTTAATATGTTCAAATTGCTCCTGAATGACAAATTAAAGAAACCAAACATCCTTTGCAAATGCCTAGCTCCTTTAATAGTGAATGACACTGGTGATTGTAACATATAGTGCAGGCTTTGTGCAATTCTTATTTCTTATATTCTGCTGTTTTGATTGATGAAACATGATTGATAGGCTATTCTGTCAATTATGTTATTTTATATAATAGTCTAATCCATTCACACTAAGTTTTTACCTTTTCAGCTGAGATGGTGTATGTCCTGTTACTTACAGTAGCACTGGTGATACCACATTTCTATGACAGGTAGTAGCGTGATGAAGATTGTAGGCGAGTAGAAAGGCTTATGTGTGGGAAGTTTGTGTTGATTTATTTGACAGTATTAATTCACAACACGGAATATTAAGAAAAGAACTAAAGTCTTAGTTCCTCTTTATCGATCTTAGTTCACTTTATTTATCTATTGTTGGATAAAGAGAGAGAAAAAAACACAAGTAATAATCCTAAAATCCATTTCATAATGGAACTAGTCACATGTCTTCCTGATGCTTCATTATATTTTTCTGTTTATAGAAAATCTAGACATATAGGGAGATATTTGTACAAGCAATCACACCGCCATCCAACTCAACAACAACATGGCATCCTAAAAACCATAGCTCACAGAGAGCTATCTGTTCCAATGACAATGCTCTTACTTCTGAACTCACTCGCACACTTTTTTTAGCCAATGGCTATAATCCCCAAAGAATAGACAAAATACCAAATATTCCCCAGAAACGCCTTCGTTGCCTAATATGCAAGACTACAGCAAAACTGTTGCCATTCCATACATTCAGGGCACATCTGAAAAGATACTTAAAGTGGTTAATAAATATCAGCTCTGCACCACATTTAAACCATATATCAAATAGGCATCTCTCTCATCCATTCACCAAGGACAACCTCCCTCTCCTTTTTCACACCCAGGAGTGTATGAAGTGCCCTGTACTTGTGAGCTGGCTTACTATGGACAAACAAGAAGAACTGCTAAAATGTGCCTTGAAGAACATAAAAAATACATTTGCCACTATCGTTATGCCCAATTGAGATGACTAGTAGACCATGCTTTGGATACTCTTTTACATAGGATCAAATGGTAAAAAAACAAGTAATACACAGAAGCCATTAGAAATAAGAGATTGTTTTTGGAATCAGCAGCAGCTTTAAAACATTCTCCAAAACTCAACAAGTATGGTGGTACCAATTTACCAAAAATCTGAGAGACAGTCATTTTAAGATATAATCAAGCTCCCTCCCCTGGAGCCTTGCTACATAAGGAACTCATCATCAATATATCTGATTCACTATTTTGGTTTTAGCTGGCATCCTTCCAAAACATTTATACACTATCTGATCAAAAATATCCAAATATTAATTCATAGTAGTGGATATGGTTATATACATCACAAGTATGGCTCATAAAGTTATAAAAGCCAGCTTACAGTCTTGCAATCTTCCAAGCAAACACTAACATTAAAATGGGAGGTACTGAAGAGCTCAGTGACTTTCAATATGACACTATCACAGGATGCTAACATCAGCAAAGGGCAATGCCTAGCATCAGTTGGAAAGGTGTAAACTCACAGCCAATTAACTATGGAGCAGTGGAAATGCATTCTCTGGAGTGATGAATCACACTTTACACCTAAAATTTGGTCATTTCAAGGATATTTATATATCTTTGGAATAGCAACATGTTTTGAAGTTAAGTGACCTTTCATTAATTTCTTTCAGTGAACTGCAGAGATCCTTGAGGAGATTGCCAGTTTGTGTTGTGTATCAGCTGTGTTAGGTCATCACACATTTAGTAGACATGATTATGTGATCAAAATGATAGACCTATTATGGTACCCCATAATAAGTCTATCATTTTGATCACATAATCAATCATTTCTAGTCAAATGTTCGGAACATTGCATTTCAAGTATTTTAGACATGAACTATAATATCTTTGATATCACACACACACACATTTTAATAACTTCTCTTTGAAAACATATGCTGAAGATGCATTCACAATACCCACTAGATGATTCGATTCACTAACGCACGTCATGAGAAGAACCCAGACCTCACAAGCTTCCTGACTTTACCCTTACTCAGCTTCTAGGGATGACTTAAATTCCACTCCCTCACACACATACACATCTGGCAAGTGCTATAAAACTTCCCTTCTATATAGAATAATATATACTTCTCTTATCTCCTCTTTCCATTTCTTAAACTCTGAAGACTATATTCCTGGCTTTTGAATTTTGCATCTGGCTTCTGATGCAAAATTCAAAATTTAGATATAATCTTGGTTACTTATCAGTAAATCTTTTTGAATTTCTCCTCAACTTCACGGAACTAAGTAAACATATCCAAGCAAAGTAATGCATATGTCATCATCAAATTCCTGACATGTACCCTCAAGGGGTGTACAGGATATGATAGTATTACATGAAAAATTTACATCATTATTAACTTCCTATCTACAATTTTCCTCCAAATCAGTCTGTTACTTGTGAAGACTCCAATATTATCATTATCAGATCTTATATTTCTATCGTCTAAGGCACTTTATACCGTATCAATCCACCTATATCTTGGTCTTCCTCTGGGTCATTTTGCTGCCAACCTGGCAGAGAACACTTGTTTTGCTAATCTTTCCTCTCCCATTCTATTTAAGTGACCATACCACCCGAGATTAGCCCTGCTAATGCACTTCTGGATGCTGACAAGGTGCTTTCCTAATATCCTCGTTTTTAATATGATATTGCTATTGATGCCATCTGTTTACGCCTCTAATCTTTCTCAGGACTCTCATATCTGTGGTCTCTAGTCTTTGGTCAAGTGTTTCACTTCTGACCCAGCTCTCAGATGCATAAGTTAAAACTGGTTTGAACACTGTCTTGCATACAGCTAATTTAGTGTTCCGACTAATTTCTTTCTTATTCCATATGAATTTATTCAGTTGACTTCCTACCATACCAACTTTGTTGATTTCTGTTGTCTATTTCCATATTTAATTTACCATCTTCGGTGAATAGTCCGTTTTTCCCCGCGTTTTTCTATGTTTATGAGTGCAAAATTGTTTCTCTGAATACGAGTGTACTTCAGTGGTTGTTTTTTGGAAGTTAGTTGCTGTTTTTCAATGTTTATGAGTGCAAAATTGTTTCTCTGAATACGAGCGTATTTCAGTGGTTGTTTTTTGGAAGTTAGTTCCTGTCGCGATATAATATATTTTGGTTACCATCGGAATTGAATGCATAACAGTGGAAGACAAAACGAAGCTAAGTTTTCATTACTGTATTTAGTTATATTTCATTTTATTTAGTGTACTTAAATGTTTTGTTTTGCTTGTAATTGTTTGTACTTTTTTTCTTATTTATTTAACGGAATTTATTAATTGAATAATTAACGATTACGCTGCTTGGCAGTAAGGAATGATGGTGGATTCAGCTGCAGTCGAAAGTGGCATATCGCCAAGTTCTCCGCACATTTAAGAACTCTATTTAGCCATAGTATTCAACACAAAATACGAGGCTAATCTTCTTGAATAGCAGTCAGTCTCAAGTAGAGTAATGTGGGCAAATATGAGAATAGGGAACTGGACAATGAGACTTATTTGTGCTTATGGTAACACAGAAGGTTCTACTAAGGTAGAAGTAGAGGAATTTTTTCATGCTTTAGAGAAAGCAACTGACACAATGAAAAAGGAAAAGTTGGTCCTTGTTGGGGATCTAAATAGCAGAGTAGGAAATGATTGTGAGACATACAAAAATATTGTGGGAAAATTTGGAGAAAAGAGCAAAGCTAATAATAATGGCAAATATCTGTTGGATTTCTGCTCGGGACATGGACTGGTTATTACTAACACCATGTTCCAGTATAAAAATGTGCACAAATTCACATGGAGAGAAGAGGCAAGGAATAAGAAAAGTCTCATTGACTATATTATTGTTCATAGTGATGTATGTTTTCTCCCTGATGCAGGACACCAGAGTGTACAGAGGATTTGAAATTGGAAGCGATCACTATTTAGTCTTGAGCAGGATAAAATTGAATTTCATATTGAAAAGAATAACATGTAAGAAATTTTTAAGCGAATAAAAGTTGAGCAACTCTCAGATGTGAACTGTAGACTAAAATACATAAAGATCATTGAAGAAAAAATGAAAGAGTTTGAGAACAGGAATCAAACCTTGGAAATTCAGTGTCAAACTCTGAAGAAAACATTGATTGATTCTGCCAGAGAGACATGTGGTGAGGTTGTCTGCAAGGATAAAAAAATCAGAACTCCCTGGTGGACACAGGAAGTTAAAGAGGCAGTGAAGTTCCTGTCAAATAAGTCAGCTTGTGCTATTAGAGAATACAGAGACAAATGCAAGAATGCTAAACACTGTGTAAAACTAGCTAAAGAAAAGTCATGGGAGGACTTTGGCAAGAATATAGAAAATAAATATCAAGAAGGTGGCAAAATATTCTGGAGGTTGTTGAAGAAGCTTAGGAATGGAGAAAAGAGTGCTGTAAAAGGAGTTAGAGATGATAAACGTGACATCAAAGGAAGAAAAAGATATCCTTGAAGTATGGGGGTAATTACTTCGAAAAATTGCTGAATGAAACAAGCAGTGATAGCACAGTGGTAAAATACACTCAATAGCATGCAGTCAGGAATATATATCCATACTTGAAGTAGAAAAAGCCATCAAAGGCTTGAAATGCAGAAAGGCAGCAGGAGTAGATGATATTCGACCAGAAATGCTGAAGTATGGTGATACAAGAGTCTTACAGTGGCTGCACTGCATAGTTCAGAAAGCCTGGACAGAGGGACGAATTCCCAATGATTGGAGTAGAGCTCTAATAGTACCCATATATAAAAAGGGAAATAAAACTGAATGTGAGAATTACAGAGGTATTTCCCTACTGAGTGTTCCTGGCAAGATCTATGCAAGTATACTTGAGAAACGATTGAGAAGAATTGTGGAAGAAAAGCTTGGTGAAGAACAAGCTGGATTCAGGCCAATTAGAGGTTGTCAGGATCAGATCTTCACTTTACGACAAATAGTCGAAAAAGCATGGGAATATAACAGAGATCTGTATTTATGTTTTGTAGATTTGGAAAAGGCATATGACAAGGTGCCATGAGAGAAGCTATTCAATACGCTACAGTTATATGGTGTCAATGGGACATTATATCAAGCAATACTTAGTCTTTATTTGAGTTGTAAGTCAGTAGTTAGAATTGAAGGAAGCACAGGAAGATGGTTTAATGTTAAATCTGGTGTGAGACAAGGATGGTGTGAGACAATATACATTATCCCCTCTGTTATTCATTATCTATATGGATCACATTATGAAGGAAAGTGGTATTAAACAGGATATCAGAATTGGAGATGTTAATGTCAACTCTTTGCTTTATGCGGATGATGTTATACTTCTAAATAAATCCGCTACAAGTCTGCAAGATTCTCTGACTAAATTGAATAGCTGTTGTAATAGATATGGTATCAAGGTCAGCAATAAAAAGACAAAGACAATGAAAATAGGCAGAATCATTGAAAATGTCAACTGTGTTGTGAATGGGGAACCTGTGGAACAAGTAAAAGATTTCAGCTACTTAGACACGATTTTTACTGAAGATGGTACATTAAATATAGAAATAAACAACAGAATCAGCAAAGCTGGTATGGTGGGAAGTCAACTGAATAAATTCATATGGAATAAGAGAGAAATTAGTCGGAACACTAAATTAGCTGTATACATGTTCAAACCAGTTTTAACTTATGGATCTGAGAGCTGGGTCAGAAGTAAAACACTTGACCAAAGACTAGAGACCGCAGATATGAGAGTCCTGAGAAAGGTTAGAATCTTGAACAGACGGCCTCAATGGCAATATCATATTAAAAACGAGAATAATAGGAAAAAACTTGACATTTTCAGCATCCAGGAATGTGTTAGCAGAGCTAATCTCAGGTGGTATGGTCACTTAAACAGAATGGACGAGCAAAGATTAGCAAAACAAGTGTTCTCTGCCAGGTTGGCAAGAAAAAGACCCAGAGGAAGACCAAGATATAGGTGGATTGATACGGTACAAAGTGCCTTAGACGATAGAAATATAAGATCTGATAATGTTGGAGTCTTGATAAGTAACAGACTGATTTGGAGAAAAATTGTAGATAGGAAGTTAGTAATGTAATTTTTTTCATGTAGTGCTATCATATCCTGCCATGTACCCCTTGAGGGTACATGGCAGGAATTTGATGATGATGATGATTATAAGCAATATCATAAGGGACTTTGTAGCATGCAGTACTTGCGGCATGTATGTGTCTCGGGAATTGGATATGTGGCTTGTGAAAGAGAGCGGAGAGAGTGTATGTGCGCAAAATGTAGGCAGTGGGAGGAAATAAGTGCATTCGAAATATCAATATCCGACCTTGCTGCTCCAGGAACGGGGAATGAATGTAGGAAGACAAGTAGTGTGATAGGAGAGAATGAAAAAAATATATATGAATGAGAAAATAATAGTTGATAGTGTGGAAGGCATGAGCGACTGTGAAAGTTTAGGAGATGGTTTTGTTTGGGAGAGTGAATTTAGATTAAGAGTGACTGACCTGCAGAGGGAGATAGATGAGCTGAAAGAGGAGGTGGAATGTCTTGTGAATGAGAGCAGAAGTATGAATGATAAGATTAGGAGAATGGAAGAGATAAATGCAAGCCGAATCAGAGTAGGGGAGAGAGTGAATATTGGGAGCGTTAGAAGAGGAGAGAAAGGAAACAGTAGAAGAGAGGGAATGAGTGAGAGGTATGGGGGCTCTAGAAGAAGAGAGAATGGAAACAGTAGAAGAGAGGGAATGAGAGAGAGGAATGGGAATTCTAGCAGACGACAGGATGGAAACAGTAGGAGAGATGGAATGAGAGAGAGATATATGGAAGTGCAAGAAGTGGAGAGAATGGAAACAGTAGGAGAGATGGAATGAAAGAGAGAGGAATAGGAATGCTAGAAGACGAGAGGATGGAAACAGTAGGAGAGACGGAATGAGAGAGGGACATGGAAGTGTTAGAAGAGGAGAGAATGGAAACAGTAGGGGAGAGAGGTATGGGAATGCTAGGAGAGAGAGAATAGCAGTAGAGGAGAGAGAATGAGAGAAACCTATGGGAATGAAAGAAGAGGAGAGAATGGAAACAATAGGAGAGAGGGAATGGTAAGAGGTATAATGTATGGCGACTGTTCAAGATAGGATGTGTGAGTAGTGTTTGCCAGGAGGAACAATAGAAAGGGTGACAATGGCAATTAAGAGAGGTGAAAGGGTGGATGAGATGACTGTGATGGTAGGAACAAATGACTTGAGTGGTAATGTAAGTCGGGCAGTGAGAGATATGAGATTTTTGCTTGAGGTTGTATGGAAGAAAACAGAGAGAGGAAAAATAGTGTGCGTGTTGCCTAGGTATGATAATGATGAGCTGAGCAGAAGAGCAGTGATATTGAATGGCATAATAGCGAGAATGTGTGACAAGAGAGGACTGGTATATATGGATGCTTGGAGTGCATTTGAGGAAAGAGAGGAATTGTATGCGAGAGACTGCTTACATTTGAATGAGGAAGGACGTAGGCATCTGGAGAGATTGCTGTTCTGAACGAGTCAGTGTGTCCCATGGAGGATGATAGCAGGGGTGGCCTCTTGTGGGAATGGATACTTGGGAGAAGGGAGACGACATCAGGTAACACTGAGCCCAGTGGAGTCTAGAAGAGATGGCATTTATATGCTTTATACTAATGCCAGGAGTATCCGGAATAAGGGAGAGGAATTGGTGGTGCAGATAGCATCAGCCTGGCCAAAAGTTATTGGGATCACTGAGACGTGGTTGACAGAAGGGGATATAATAACAGGAATAGAAGTTGCTGGGTACAGCATTTTTTGTCAGGATAGGAGGGGAAAGCATGGTGGTGGGGTACTGCTTATGATAAGTGATAACCTATGTCCTCTAAGAGTGGAGGCTTTGGAAGGAAGTGAGACAAATGATTTTGAGAGAATATGGGGTGTTGCTACAGACCCAGGAGATGTTTAGACAGTTAAATTTGGCAAGTGCAAGAAGAATGATTGTTATGGGAGATTTTAACTACAGTAGTATAAACTGGGGAGAGGAAGATGCATGTAGCAATAAGGGAATGTAATTTCTAGAATTCTTGAGGGACAAATGTCTTAGGCAACATGTAACAGAGGGAACAAGAGGTTCAAGAGTTTTGGATTTGGTTATAGCATCAGAGGAGTTGATAATAACCGAGATGACATCTCTCCCACCAGTTGGAGAGAGTGACCATATGGTTTTGACTTGGAAAATGAATAGACATGCAGGAGTATCAAAGAGACGGGAACTTATGTGGAATTGTAAAGCAGGTGATTATAATAGTCTTAGACTTCAACTTCGGGAAGTTTCATGGAGGGAGGAATTCGAAGGCCGGGATATCATTAGTGCGTGGGAAATTGTGAAAGAATATTTGTTAGCAGCAATGGCAAGTTGTATACCACGAATGAAGAAGAGGACACAATTTGGAGTAAAGTGGATGACAAACAATATTAAACAGGAATTGCATGCGAAAAAGAGGCTATGGAAGAGATATAAGAAGACAGGTGAAGAGAAGATGCATGAAGAATATAGGACACAGGCCAGAAGAGTGACTAGTGTGGTAAGGAAAGCAAAACTGGAATATGAGAGGAGATTGGCCGTAAGATCCAAAGAAAATCCTAGGGAATTTTTTACCTATGTAGCCAGTAGGAGGAGAAATGACTGTGGAAGAATGATATTGTGGGATAAAAATGTGTTGATAATGCAAATGTGTTGACTGATGCAGAGGACATAGTGGAATTGTTCAATGAACACTTTATTGGAGTATTTCATCCTAGAGGAGTCAGTTTTAATGCTAGAGGGATAGGGCTGGTTCGAGGTTTAGAGGTACAGGACGAGAGTGTGTTTCAGATACTGAGTACTCTGGATGTCAGTAAAGCTTTGGGACTGGATGGTATTTCACTGTGAGTTTTGAGAGAATGTGCTAGGGAACTGACAGTGCCTTTAACCTGGCTTTTCAATGAAAGTCTGGCTGCGGGAAAGGTGCCCAGGGAATGGAAGGAAGGTAAGATAGTGCCATTGCATAAGGGTGGTAACAGATTGGAAGTGTCTAATTATAGGCCAGTCTGTGTATCATCAGTAGTTGTTAAGATCTTGGAGAAAGTAGTGAGGGACCGAATACAGCATTGGACAGATGAGGGTAATGTTATCTGTGAGAGAGTCAACATGGATTTGTGAAAGGGTGCTCTTGTTTTAGCAATATGCTAGCCTTTTATAATAAAGTTACAAGAACATTAGATGAGGGAAAGGCATATACTGCAATTTTCTTAGACTTAGTGTGGAACCTACTTCTTCTCAATCTGTACTTTGGATCCGACGTGTTAATCACTATGATGTTCTTAGACAAAATAGAAGGTTGCTAGTTGATTTCTAATTCAAATATAAAGAAAATTTATATTTAAAGACTGCGCCACTTTATATTTGAATTAGTTCAAGAATTGAAGATAAACCAACTCTCAATTACCCTTCCTTTATACGTTGTTATTATATATACTGGCCAAGTATATTTGACTTACTTAATTCACCCGCTTTGGTTCGAATATTTTATGAATGGTGCAGTAAAAGAGATTCAGGCAAAATATATCCTTTGATTAACAAAAACAAACATTTAATTTTTTTAGAATCATAAATTTTACACTTAAATTCAAATCAGTAATTAAGATATCACAAACATTTTAACTCCTCAGATAAATTCAGTCATACAAACTCAGACAATGGTAAATCTGTTATCTCTAATACAGTCTTCTCACAGTTCCTTAAGATCCAAATATAATAAAATCGCAGTAACACCTCTTTACAAGCAAACACTTTTAAATTTACACTTCAGCTAATCTTCGCAACAGTTACTGTTAACATAAGGAAATTCTAGGATGAAACTCACACACTTCTCTGTATAGGAATATTAATGGTTGGAATAATCTTACCGACAATCTTCTTTCTTCATCAACTTATACACAAACACTTTTTATAACTGTAAACACCTTAAACATTAAACGGCACTCATTAAAATAATTCTTTTAAGCAATAACTGAATTAATCATCGGTCACAATACATATAAACAAACGTTGTTGCATGAAGTACTACTGATCACTCATGAAATAAGGTAACACAATAATTCCTTAACTTTAGGTTTTATATGTGCAGTTGTTCATTCTTCCGGCATTCAATTAATTCTTTAGGCACTATAATTCTAAACACAGCTAACGGTAAACTTCAATTTTACAGCCTCTACTATTCTAGTAACTCCGTGCTTTATTTCAAGATTCTGTGTGTCCTTGACAGGTCGGCCCTGAAATTAAATCTCAACTCAAGTATTGCTAGTCTATTTAGTAGTCACTCAGCTGTCTTCCGTAGCTATAATTGTTATTCTACAACTTATTAGCTAACTGCCTCTTGACTAGTAGACTTTATTCAGCTGCTTGAGTGACTTGCCGACTCGCTATTATCGCACTGTGATTCCCGAATGCTCCGATTCCAACCTAATACCAATCCTCTCCTTTCTCTCTCTCTCTTAATTTCTCCATAATTTCAGTGTTCATCGCTTATATATCCGTTCTTCCCGCCTAAATTATTCTCGTGATTTCTTTCTAAATCTCTTTTCAATAAACCTTCTCCTAACGTGGTGTTCCAAAAACGTGCTCGCTCACTTACATACGTCTCCATGACAACCAAACAAAATATAATGAAATTGAGGTATTGCATAACGCTAAACTTCTACAAATAGGAATAAATAAAGAATATTTATATTTCAATTAATGTGCAGTTAAATTATCAAATACAAATTCTTATATTAATATAGCAATAAATAAAATAAACTTAATAATATATAAATACAGTCTTATCACTATTAATACATATATCCTTGATTAAATAATTAAATATCAAATAAAGTTAAAGGTAGTTATATGAATATTAAATTATAAACAAGTGATTTCCATTAAATAATTACAAGTTTAGCTTATGTGATGGAAGATCATGTTGGATTCTGAACCAAATAATAATTACTCTAATCTCTACATAATCAGAATCTAACATTACCAAAGGCATTTGACGGGATGCCACATGATAAGCTGATATTTAAGTTGCAGCACATGGGTCTGGATGTCAGATTGGTCAACTGGATTCAGGATTGGCTGTCTGATAGATATCCGAGAGTTGTGTATGGTGGAGCAGTTTCAAGGAGACAGAGGGTTACAAGTGGGGTCCCACAGGGCTCAGTACTAGGACCTATATTGTTTAACCTTTATATCAATGACACTGCCAGTGGATTGCAAGGGGATATTCAGTTGTTTGCAGATGATGCGAAGCTGGGAATCTTATTAGTAATAGTGCAGATGTGGTAGCCCTGCAAGAGAATTTGAATAAGCTAGATAAATAGGCAAATGAATGGGGGTTTCAGTTTAATGCAGCAAAATGTAAGGAGTTGAGGTTTGGGAAACATCGATGGGATGCTGCATTCTCAATGGGAGGAGTTATACTGGAGGAAGTAGGAGAGACAAGAGATCTGGGGTTGATAACTGATAGAAACCAGAAACTTAGGGGACATATTGCAAAGGTGGTGAAGGTAACACAGAGGATTGCTGCAATTATGAGAAGGACACTGACCTGCAGAGATAAAAGAGTTATCATTCCATTGTATAAGACCCTGATCAGACCACTTAGAACAATAGTCTAATCAGGGTCTGATTAGACTATTGTTCTCAGATTTGGTCCCCAGGATTTGAAGGGGATAAATTAACTGTGGAAAGGATACAAAGATGGTTTTAGGACTGTACAAGGATAGTTATGAGGATCGGCTGAGGGAATGTGGATTGCAGAGTTTGTTGGATAGAAGAAGGAGAGGTGATAGGATTGAGACTTTTAAACTGTTGAAAGGTGGTTACAGGGTTGACACTGGGGAGTTCTTTCGCTTGGTTGAACAGCGGGAAGGAGTGAGGACAAGAGGCCAACCCTAGAAGTTACGAAAGGAAACTGTGAGCAAGAGGGTGAGGAGTGGTTTCTTTGCGTGGAGGGTGGTTGAACCGTGGAATGCATAGCCTGATGGAGTGGTGAGAGCGAGAACGGTCAATGAGTTCAAGGAGTGGTATGATAGACTGTGTTTCTTAAGGGGGACCTCCCCTCGATGAATCTTGACAGACTTTATGTTCTTAGGAAGGACCTCCCACAAAGAGTCTTTTGACTCCATGGAGGCCTGAATAATAATAATAATAATAATCATCTTCAGTAAAAATCATGCCTAAGTAGCTTAAATGTTTTACTTGTTCCACAGGTTCCCCATTCACAACACAATTGACATTTTCAAGAATTCTACCTATTTACATTGTCTTTGTCTTTTTAATGTTGACCTTCATACCATATCTATTACAACAGTTTTTCAATTTAGTCAGGGACTCTTGCAAACTTGTAGCGGATTAATTTAGAAGTATAACATTGTCCGCATAAAGCAAAGACCTGACATTAACATCTCCAATTCTGATATCATGTTTAATACCACTTTCCTTCATAATGTGATCCATATAGATAATGAATAACAGAGGGGATAATGTACATCCTTGTCTCACACCAGATTTAACATTAAACCATCTTCCTGTACTTCCTTCAATTCTAACTACTAACTTACAACTCAAATACAGACTAAGTATTGCTTGATATAATGCCCCATTGACACCACATAACTGTAGCGTATTGAATAGCTTCACTCTTTGCACCTTGTCATATGCCTTTTCCAAATCGACAAAACTTAAATACATGTCTTTGTTATATTCCCATGCTTTCTCAACTGTTTGTTATAAACTGAATATCTGATCCTGACAGCCTCTATTTGGCGTGAATCCAGCTTGTTCTTCACCCAGCTCTTCTTTCACAATTCTTCTCAACCGTTTCTCAAGTATACTTGCATAGATCTTGCCAGGAACACTCGGTAGGGAAATACCTCTGTAATTCTCACATTCAGTTTTATTTCCTTTTTTATATATGGGTACTATGAGAGCTCTACTCCAATCATCAGGAATTCGTCCCTCTGTCCAGGCTTTCTGAACTATGCAGTGCAGCCACTGTAAGAATTTTATACCACCATATTTCAGCATTTCTGGTCGAATATCATCTACTCCTGCTGCCTTTCCACATTTCAAGCCTTTGATGGCTTTTTCTACTTCAAGTATGGATATGTATTCCTGACTACATGCCTGTTGAGTGTATTTTACCACTGTGCTCTCACTGCTTGTTTCATTCAGCAATTTTTTGAAGTAATTACCCCCATACTTCAAGGATACCTTTTTCTCCTGTTTTCATGTAACTTTGATCATCTCTAACTCCTTTTACAGCACTCTTTCCTCCATTTCTAAGCTTCTTTAACAACCTCCAGAATATCTTACCACCTTCTTGATATTTATTTTCTATGTTCTTGCCAAACTCCTCCCATGACTTTTGTTTAGCTAGTTTTACACAGTGTTTAGCTTTCTTACATTTCTCTCTGTATTCTCTAAGAGTACAAGGTGACTTATTTGCCAGGAACTTTTGATATGCTTTCTTCTTTTCCTTCACTGCCTCTTTAACTTCCTGTGTCCACCAGGGAGTACTGATTTTATCCTTGCAGACAACCTCACCACATGCCTCTCTGGCAGAATCAATCAGGGTTTTCTTCAAGGCTTGCCACTGAATCTCCACGGTTTGGTTCCTGTTCTCAAACTCTTTCATTTTTTCTTCAATAATCTTTGTGTATTTTAGCCTACAATTCACATCTGAGAGCTGCTCGACTTTTATTCTCTTTAAAACTTTCTTACATGTCATTCTTTTCAATACGAAATTCAATTTTATCCTGCTCAAGACTAAATAGTGATCGCTTCCCATTTCAAATCCTCTGTACACTCTGGTGTGCTGCACCAGGGAGAAAACATACATACATCACTATGAAAAATAACATAGTCAATGAGACTTTTCTTATTCCTTGACTCTTCTCTCCATGTGAATTTGTGCACATTTTTATGTTGGAACATGGTGTTAGTAATAATCAATCCATGTCCTGAGCAGAAATCCAGAAGGTATTTGCCATTATTATTGGCTTTGCTCTTTTCTCCAAATTTTCCCAAAATATTTTTGAATGTCTGACAATCATTTCCTACTCTGCTATTTAGATCCCCAACAAGGACCAACTTTTCCCTTTTCATTGTCAATTGCTTTCTCTAAAGCATGAAAAAATTCCTCCACTTCTACCTTAGTAGAACCTTCTGTGGGAGCATAGGCACAAATAAGTCTCATTGTCCAATTCCCCCATTCTGATATTAGCCGACATCGCTGCCTGCCATTCAAGAAGATTAGCCTCGTATTTTGTGTTGAATACTATGGCTACTCCTTCTTTTCCTTGATTGTCATTTCCTGAATATAACATTTTGTATTTATTGCTCAGACAGATCTCACCGGTTTTTGTCTTTTTTGTTTCAGTCACTCCTATTATGTCGATCTGGTACTTATCTAATTCCTCAGCTAGCTCCATTTCTTTGCCATTCAGGCTTCTTATGTTGATAGTACTGATCTTTAACTCTGGTGATGTTGAGTTGGGAAGTGTTTTCCGATTTGTTCCAGTAGCTGACTTTTCGCTGTTTGCCCTGGTTCCCTGCCGAAAACAATGGGGGCCTTGTTTAACCTGGCGAAGCCCCAGCCGGCATGAAATTTTGTCATGTTGTACCATCATTTTCTATATTGGTTTAAGCCAATAAGAATACAATTTGGTTGGCTAAATCCCAAATTGCCAGCCCATCCTCGTTCGTTCAGTTTCCAGCTAGATACCCAACAGGGTGCACTACGAGAAGGTGAGGATTGGCATTAGGTCAGACGCCCTGGTCGGTTCTCTGCATTCCCTTAACAGCTATGTGGAGGTCTCCTCTCAGTTATACAGCTTTGACCCTTAAACACCCCTAATGCATATGTGGCTCATCAAAACACCATAAACTGGAGGAATAAATTCTTTATTCCTGCAGGATAGTGTTCTCTTCAACACTGCATTTATTGAATGTGATGTTGTAACCACATTATTGCTCCTAGCTTTATGGGTCACTTGCATATTCCTGTTGATATACTACTCTGGCCTTAAAAGGGGATTGAAGATACAAGGATGCCAGCAATATATTTTGTAATCCAGTGATAAAATTTTTTACAATTATCTTTGATCCAGAATATTTAAAATATGGTGATACTCCATTTTACTACTTGTATATAGAAAAGATATGACATCTTCTATGATTTAACTTTGGTATCTTTCTAGGTATAGCTCCAATTGAAGAGACCTCAAAATAGGCTGTGAATTCAACAGCCTCTATATACAAGTTGACAAGTCATGAAGATACTTCATGCACAAACTTTGTGCTTTGGTAAAGGATTGAAAGAAAAATATAATTTCTTGTAAAGTACATTATACTTTGTAAGCCAGCAATAAAACGTTCTGCATGATTAGCATGTTTACAACTAAATATGAAATTGCTGATGAAACTGACATTGTGCATCACTATGCGAAGCACACAAACTTTCATTGAAAAGAAAGTCCAGTCAGTCTGCAGTGACCCCCGTCCTCTGTAGCAAGAGGATGGAGTCATTGCAGACTGACAATCAGAAGGATGTAGGAAATTTTTTTACAAATGAACTAACATAGGAAGAACAAGGTGTAATATCTATACCAGGAAATGCCAACCCTTTCTGGTCCTTGGCATCACCAGAGATAAGTTTCATCAGCTTGTGTAATACCACCACTTTTCTATCAGAAACTTGGAGTGACAAAAATCACATTTGGATTCCAGAACTAAGTACCAGTAATTTTTTTCCTCCCATATTTAGAAAGAAAAAGACCGAAAAGATGTCTTAAAAATAATATTTGGAAATTTATTTATAGTAAAATTCATACCATTTTAAATATTACAATTAAATATGATATTTAATTCTGATTCTACTAGATAAATGATAAGTAATTATATGGCCAACAGTAACTGCTAATTTTTTGCTTTCTTTCGATGTTATTAAAAAATCCAGCGCTTTGAATAATCTAAAACTGTAACTTGTAAAATTTGAAAATTATGTAGCAAGCCCATGAGTGAATTAGTTGGGAAAAAAAAAAAAAAAAACTTATTATGAAATATACATTTTAAATGCCAGGATGAGTTTGTTTACCTCATGTTTATATGGTTCTATAACTTGCACAGCAGTGCCACCTTTTCTTGTATCTAAAAAAAAAAAAAAAAAAAAAAAAAAATCAGATATTAATACATACACACTGCTTAGAAAGAAGTCAATGGACACCACCATATAATGTGAGGAACAAACAGCCATGGCACCCACCTTAATAAGATGTTGGGCCTCCTACATCTTGCATGTTGTGTACATCTTACCTCCTAAATGTGATTCCACAAATCTTGTGCAATTCCTTCAAGAGAATTCATTCATATCATTTCGAGTCTGTTTGACTTTATTGTTCCACATCATGCATAGTGCTAGACTTGAGGATGGACCAAAGAGAGTTTAATCCAGTCCATTTTCCCACTGTGTGTATTAGGCTCAATGGTTTGTTGCAGCCAATTAACTTGGCTTCTTTGAAACCCAATAAATGCTCTAAGAGGTGGTCAATCCTATCTGTGTTATGGCTATCAGGTTTGTTCTTCTATTACACCATTAGAGACAACAGCTTGGAACAGTATATCATGTAGATAGAGTTAGGATCAAACAGTAAACCATTTCAGAAATTTAAATAAAGCAAATTATTTGAATTTAATGATACATCTTGGTATTGAGGAAAATGAAATACACTTTACCTAATGACAATGACTAAATCACACCATGTGTTGGATAGTATAGTGTAGCCATTTAATTTGCAAAACTTCCATTTTGCATGCATGATACACTTATGTTTCATTACTTATTACAGTACAGTAATTTTATAATTTGTACATTTCATTATAAACAAAGAGTAAAATGAGTTAAAAATATAATAAAGCAGACTACATATTTTAGCATTCAGGCATATTAACTGGTAACATATCCTTATAGTTAGGGTGACCAACTGACACTGTCCCATTATTAAGATGTTAGTTACTTTTTTTTTTTTTTTGAATCTCATGAGAAATTGCAACACTATTCATATGCTTGTCAGTTCACCAGCATGCATCAAAAGCAGTGCTTATAATTACGATATTTCTCATACAAATATTATTTGCTACTTTAATTAAGTCATCACTTGTTGGTGACAATATCAATTCAAAAGGACAATATCATCACCTAATGTTTTTCACTCACATTGCTAATAAAACAGCTAATTAACAATTTGATCTTTAAATACAAGGAAATAATTTCTTGCAAATTTGTTCTAGCAACCTTAAATTCTTCACTAAATAAAACTAAGAAATAGTGGTATATGAAAGGAACGATGTTAAATGATTTGTAAACTTCTACACCAACTACATGTTATATTTGGAACTATGGAGAAAGCAGTTCAATGAACAGAAGCACCTCAAATGGGTTATATTAAAAAGTATGGTTGAATGAAAAAATGAGATGTAAATTTTTGCAAGAAAATATTCTGATGAAAGAGAGATGTCAGACAATGAGTTATTCGATGAAATTTCATATTCAAAAGATATGTATCACCTGAAAAAATCATCATCTTCCTTATACCCTCTTTTACCTTGCAGTGTCGAGGGTCCATCGATCATTGGACCTCACTCCGTTTACAGGATAAGGTGATCAGCCTTATGCCCCGGTGTATCCTATGGCCTGTAGTGTTGAGTTCTCAAGGCCAGTTTGCCTGCATTGCGGGATGAAAAACCCCAGAATAAACTGTGGAAAAAACCCTGCTGTCCACGCCCAAGACTGACTAACTTGGCTATGGCTGAGGAAGATCCTTCAGCTCCTCACATCACCGACGGGAATTGAACCTAGGACACTCCTTCCCCAGGCATATGGTTGCGAAACGCATAGCCACTAGGCTAAAATGAGAACAAAATGGAATCGACATAAAAGGGGGGGTTGATTTTTTCTTTTTTTTTTTGTCCGAAAATTGTTGTTCTGCATTGGCATGAGTAAAAAATGGTAGTCATCCTACTCATGGTTTGTATATTATACAATATAGTGATTTGCAACAGGATCATTGGAATGGAACCCTATCATAAGTCGTGGATTGTCTGTACTGTGTGTATATATTGTGTCATACTTCTTTAATTTACAGTTCTAAAAAATTGGTATCAATTCATGCCAGCTGTCTACGACTGAGTTTCTGTCCAATTAGGAAGCAACTTGTTCAGACCAGCTATGACAATAACTCTCCCTGTTCCCCCTTAAGCCTGACTAATGCAGAATAATGTTCATCACTTGTGTGTCCTCTCCCTCTTTGTAACTGGAGGTGACCAATTATAAACTTGAATGATTGCCAAAGTTTTCAGATTATTTTGAATTTCAGATTTTAACAGTAAAAACTGCACATAATAAAGTTTATTATTAAATTTCAGATAAGTGACATTAATTTAAGATAATAACACTTTGAAATTTAAAATTTCATTTGGTATTTTCATTTTTATAACTTTATGCTCTTCTAGATGTCTCCCATTATTGCTTGAATTTGTGCTTTTTCACAAATGCTTGGCATTCTTTGCCTGGTACCTGTCGATCACTTGTGTTCTGTCATCAATGTCAGATTTCCTGTGAATTTCTTTGTTATATTTCCAAATAATAGAGTTAATAGGGGAGGGAGGGTCACTATTTTTTCCTAAATTCCAACTGTGAACCTCGCACTATAACAAACTATTTCTCTGGTTCTAGGGATTTGCTATAGTCAGCGTCTACTGTAATTGGGTTCCTTGCCAGTTAGTTTTGTGATCAGCATCAATAACATGGTTGGAGAGACCTAATTTTCATATTCTCAATAAGAATAGTTTTACCTGCTTTGTCAATGTAGAAGTTCATTTTAAAGATGTACTCCTATATTCTGCTGTCTGTCAGCTTCAATAAGCAAGCCCATAACAAGGACCTCTAGGCCAACATAAGAAGACTTTCTTCAATAATGTATATAATGAACATGCTTGTTAACAAAATCCTGCATAGCTGATCCAAAATAAACACTAATTTTGCTATAACCATTCCTTACAAGAAAGGGATTTTGGAAAAACAAAACAAAACAGGAAGGGTACTTTGAAAGCACAAGCTCAGAGCCACCTTTCTTAAAACAGAGAAACTTCTTCAGTTCTTCCTTAGAAAAAGATCCCCTCCTACAGTTAAACTACAAAGGAGAATGCAGAATTTGTTTCACATGACAGTGCTAATTAGACAAGAGCATAATAGTCACATCAAATATCTAATTTATGGAAAGCTAAATTGTCTAACCATGCAATTGATTCTGACCATAAAACTGACAGGTATGGAGCTCAACTATCATACAATGCCATATCTTTCTCTGAAGGAAGTTCAAGAGGCTTGTGAAGCCATCATCAACAATAAAAAAAAAATTCCAAGATATGCCTAGGAATAGCATTAGGACAAAGAATGTCTTCTGCAACTGTACAATCCACCACTGAACAGATTATTCATTAATTTTCTTCCAGATAGCAGAGGACATCATGATAATGCAGGTGTCTGGCTCCTCAACTTATCACCAATAAACAACTTTAACTATAAATTTCTAACATCAGTTGGGAAAAGTTTGAAAGTAATTCAACACTCTAGATCAGGGTTGGGCAAGTTCTTCGGTAATAAGAGCCACATATAATACATTTTTGAATGTTCAAGAGCCGCAGAAAATATTTCAGAAATACGTCTCTCAGCAGTGCAGCAGGAGATAGGAATTTGATCTATTGCCTGTTTAAGTTTTGAGTTCTCTAGAGCAAGAATTGCAATCACATCACTAATATTCTTTTTTACAAATTCTCCACGACTATAAGGCACTTTACTTCGAGCAATATTCCAAACTATAACAAAACTAGCTTCAGTAGCCAAATCACTTTGTTGACAGAGGGAAAAATAGGTTATTTTGTTACATTACTGGCTTTAAAGTGGCTGATGGTTGTATGACAGATAAGACACAGAGCCCTTTCACCCTTAAAAGTAAAAGCAAAATCGTCCTCCCATTGTTGGTTAAACACTCTCATTTCTTGTTTGTATTTCCATTTTATAATCTTCTGTTGCTCAGTCATTTTAAACAAGAGTTTTATAACTTTCACTAAAATCAATCTTAATTATTTATTAACCAGAAAAGTACTTATCTACACTAAAATTTACTAGTTATGTTCCACTACCACCACAAGCACGTAACTTGTGTGTTTTGCATGAAGAGTGATGACGCAGAGTCCAGGCAACGGAGGCAGTGGGTAATGCAGTGATCATAGTAGTCACTTTTGGAACTAATATTGGCGGGAGCAACACAGGACATAAAATGTCTAAACACTTTTTACCAACCAAATATGATAATAAAAACCACGTTAACAACCCTTTTGGTTGGTACCATTTAAAAGCTAAATATGTAAAGTTTCAAAATATATGTTTTTTTACTTATCTTTAAAGCATTTACAAAATAAAATATTCTAATGTTGGTACACACTATACTACTATAGATTATTAATATAAAAGTTTAGAAAAAATGGCAATGAAAACCAATATTGTCTCGGGAGCTGCAAAGAGTAGTTTTGGGAGCCGCAGTTTTCTCACTCCTACTCTAGATCATCGGTTCCCAACCGGTGGTATGCATGGGGACAGACATTTTTATGTCTGTCCCCATCTTTTAAATAGAAATTGCAATTTTTTTTTAAAAAAAGTGTGAATGATGCCCATTACTTGTGATGGTGACGAGATGAAGAATAAAGATTGTGTGTGTGGGTGGGTTTTAAGTAAATGTTTAATGAGAATCTGTTCCCAGATGTTCTTGAGATCAGGACATCAAGAAATGGTAACTTGCCTTCATTCTCCAATTTCAAGGTGAACTGAATTTGTGGGTGGAATGAGATGAGCAGAATTAAAAAGTTATTTAGATCAGAAATGTCATCAACGTATCTCTACCAGATAGAATGATTTGGGTTGGCTAATGAAAGAAAGCTTAATTTTTTCAAAGTGATCGATAAACAAGTCTGCAGCATGTATGTGTGTGTGTGGGGGGGGGGGGGGATAAGAGACCTCCGATGGTGAGACCAAAAAGTTGTTTATAGAAGCAATCATATTCCACTTGAAGGAATTAAACTAAAGGCAGTGCTTGAAGTCTTGCTATCTGGTCCTCAATAAGGATCAAAACTTCATGTAATGTAACACTTTGGGGGGGGGGGGGGAGACTACATCCAGACTTGCAAGGATATCCAACAATGGTGAGATAGATATATTAGTTTTTGAACAAAATGTGCAGAGTTCTTGATGTGGTTTTTAAGCAATCTTGCATGATGGTTGAACAAAAGGTAAGTAGTTGAGTTTATGCTGTCAATTCTGTCACAAAAATATGCCACACACTTCCGAGTTCCCATTTTAATTCAGTATACCAGGTTTGCACACTGCAAGGGAGATATGGTCACTTCACGATCCTCCTAAAAGAAGAAAAGATATTTTTGATATACAGTCTGCTATATTCATAATAACTATTACACTGCCTTTATCTGCCTCGAGCATAACAATGTCACTGTCTACAATTTCCTCAATTGTAGACAGCTTCCCTTTCAGAATTAGTAATGTTGCATCTTGGTAGGTAAGAACTACTGCAGCTTTGAATTAACATGATTTATAGTGTTCTGTGGAAGGTTACAGTTACTGCATAAAAAGTCAGTTTTTGGGATATAATTAGGAGTGATGGCAAAATAAAACTTTTTTTTTTTTTTTAAACTTTGCTTTTCATCTTGGTTAAATGACAGTGAGTTATTAATGATTACCGTCTTATCTCTAAAGAAAATTTCTTTTTTAAATTCTTATTTTAAAGTCGGGAAGTTCTTCATTAACTGGTTTTAGAGATGAAAGTGAGGTTATATGAATGTTTAGCATGTTGATTTCACCCCATAAATCAGCTAAGAACAATGTGGATCAAGACATAATGAACCCAACTTATGACCAGCGTATCATGTAAAGTGAGTTCTTTACAGAAAAGAGTAAGAGAAGCTTTTCAATGGATTTGTCTGGGGCTTTTTTTGATCAAGTAAGTTTTTTTAATAGCTAAGACAATCTAATTACTATGGTGACTTCAGAATTAATTAGGTTGTTTCTACAGTATTTCCAAAAAAAAAAAAAGAGGGACAGTTTGCAAAGCTTGTTTACATTTGTATGTTTGCACGATACCTGACATTTTAATTCCCCAATCATATTCATAAAGTAAACTTTATGACCTCTAGCAGTTTTGAAAAGAAACGGGCTTTTATTGGTCGACATCATCAAATTTCTGCCATATACCCTCAAGGGATGTACAGGATATGATAATACTACATGAAAAATTTACATCATTAATAACTTCCTATCTACAATTTTCTTCAAATCATTCTGTTACCTGACAAGACTCCAACATTATCAGATCTTATATTTCTAATATAAGATCTTATATTCCAAGGCACGTATTAATTCATATATATATATATATATATATATTGGTCTTTTTCTTGCCAACCTGGCAGAGAACACTTGTTTTGCTAATCTTTGCTCGTCCATTCTGGTTAAGTGACCATACCACCTGAGATTAGCTCTGCTAACACATTCCTGGATGCTGAAAATGTCAAGGTTTTTCCTAATATTCTCGTTTTTAATATGATATTGCCATTGAGGCCGTCTGTTCAAGACTCTAACCTTTCTCAGGACTCTCATATCTGCGGTCTCTAGTCTTTGGTCAAGTGTTTTACTTCTGACCCAGCTCTCAGATCCATAAGTTAAAACTGGTTTGAACACTGTCATGTATACAGCTAATTTAGGGTTCCGACTAATTTCTCTCTTATTCCATATGAATTTATTCAATTGACTGCCTACCATACCAGCTTCGTTGATTCTGCTGCCTATTTCCATATTTAATTTACAATCTTCAGTAAAAATCATGCCTAAGTAGCTTAAATGTTTTACTTGTTTCACAGGTTCCCCGTTCACAACACAATTGACATTTTCAACAGTTCTACCTATTTTCATTGTCTTTGTCTTTTTTTTTTTTAATGCTGACCTTTACGCCATATCTATTACAACAGTTATTCAATTTAGTCAGGGACTCTTGCAAACTTGTAGCGGATTTATTTAGAAGTATAACATCGTCCGCATAAAGCAAAGAGCTGACATTAACATCTCCAATTCTGATATCATGTTTAATACCACTTTCCTTCATAATGTGATCCATATAGATAATGAATAACAGAGGTGATAATGTACATCCTTGTTTCACACCAGATTTAACATTAAACCATCTTCCTGTACTTCCTTCAATTCTAACTGCCGACTTACAACTCAAATACAGACGAAGTATTGCTTGATATAATGCCCCATTGACACCATATAACTGTAGTGTATTGAATAGCTTCTCTCTTGGCACCTTGTCATATGCCTTTTCCAGATCGACAAAACTTAAATATAGATCTTTGTTATATTCCCATGATTTCTCGACTATTTATTGTAAAGTGAAGATCTGATCCTGACAGCCTCTATTTGGCCTGAATCCAGCTTGTTCTTCACCAAGCTTTTCTTCAACAATTCTTCTCAACAGTTTCTCAAGTATACTAGCATAAATCTTAGCAGGAACACTCAGTAGGGAAATACCTCAATTCTCACATTCAGTTTTATTTCCCTTTTTAAATATATATGGGTACTATGAGAGCTCTACTCCAATCATCGGGAATTCGTTCCTCTGTCCACACCTTCTGAACTATGTGGTGCAGCCACTGTAAGACATTTATACCACCATACTTCAGCATTTCTGGTCGAATATCATCTCCTCCTGTTGCCTTTCACATCTCAAGCCTTTGATGGCTTTTTCTACTTCAAGTATGGATATGTATTCCTGACTGCATGCCATTTCAGTGTTTTTTTACCAATGTGCTGTCATCACTGCTTGTTTCATTTAGCAGTTTTTCAAAGTAATTACTCCATACTACAAGGATATCTTTTTCTTCCGTTTTCATGTCACCTTTATCATCTCTAACTCCTTTTACAGCACTTTTTCCTCCATTTCCAAGCTTCTTCAACAACCTCCAGAATATCTTACCACCTTCTTGATATTTATTTTCTATGTTCTTGCCAAAGTCATCCCATGACTTTTGTTTAGCTAGTTTTACACAGTGTTTAGCTTTCTTACATTTTTCTGTGTATTCTCTAAGAGCACAAGCTGACTTATTTGCCAGGACTTTTGATATGCTCTCTTCTTTTCCTTCACTGCCTCTTTTACTTCCTGTGTCCACCACGGAGTTCTGATTTTTCTAGCCTTGCAGACAACCTCACCACATGCCTCTCTGACTGAATCAATCTGGGTTTTCTTCAAGGTTTGCCACTGAATCTCCTAGGTTTGGTTCCTGTTCTCAAACGCTTTCATTTTTTCTTCAATAATCTTTGTGTATTTTAGTCTACAGTTCACATCTGAGAGCTGCTCAACTTTTATTTGCTTTAAAGCTTTCTTACATGTTATTCTTTTCAATATGAAATTCAATTTTATCCTGCTCAAGACAAAATAGTGATCACTTCCAATTTCAAATTCTCTGTACACACTGTTGTCTTGCACCAGGGAGAAAATATCACTATCAACAATAACATAGTTGATAGTGATGTTTTCTTATTCTAACATTTACTTATTCCTTGCCTCTTCTCTCCATGTGAATTTGTGCACATTTTTATGTTGGAACATGGTGTTAGTAATAACCAAACAATGTCCTGAGAAGAAATCAAACAGGCATTTGCCATTATTATTAGCTTTGCTCTTTTCTCCAAATTTTTCCAAAATATTTTTCTATGTCTGACAATCACTTCCTACTCTGCTATTTAGATCCCCAACAAGGATCTAAATAGCAGACTTTTCCTTTTTCATTGTGTCAGTAGCTTTCTCTAGAGCCTCAAAAAATTCTTCCACTTCTACATTAGTAAGTTAAAATTGGTTTCAACACTCTCTTGTATACAATTAATTTAATGTTTTGACTAATTTCTCTCTTATTCCATATAAATTTATTCATTTGACATCCTACCATACCAGCTTTGTTCATTCTGTTGTCTATTTCCATATTTAATTTCCCATCTTAACTAAAAATCGTGCCTAAGTACTTGTTCTATAGGTTCTCCATTTACAATGCAATGCAATTGATATTTTCAATACTTCTGCCTATTTTCATTCTCTTTGCTATTTCTGACCTTCCTACCATATCTATTACAACAGTTATTCAATTTAGTCAAGGAATCTTGCAGACGTGTAGTGGATTTTTTAGAAGTATAACATCTTCTGCATAAAGCAAAGAGCTGAGATTAATATCTCCAATTTTTATATCAGGTTTAATACCATTTTCCTTCATAATGTAATCCATTTAGATAATGAATAACAAAGGGGATAATGTACATCCTTGTCTAACACCAGATTTAACGTTAAACCACCTTCTTGTACTTCCTTCAATTCTAACTGCTGACTTACAACTCAAATAGAGACTAAGTATTGCTTGATATAATGCCCCATCGACACCATATAACTGTAGCGTTTGGAATAGTTTCTCTCCTGGCACCTTGTCATATGCATTTTCCAGATCTACAAAACTTAAATACAGATCTTTTTTATATTCCCATGATTTCTCAACTATGTATTGTAAAGTGAAAATCTGATACTGACAGCCTCTATTTGCCCTGAATCCAGCTTGTTCTTCACCAAGTTTCCCTTCCACAATCCTTCTCAACCATTTCTCAAGTATATTGGCATAAATCTTATCAGGAACACTCAGTATAGAAATACCTCTGTAATTCTCACATTGACTTTTATTTTCCTTTTTTGTATATGGGTACTATATGAGAGCTCTACTCCAATCATCCGGAATTTTGTCCCTCTGTCCAGTCCTTTTGAACCATGCAATGCAGAACATGCCTATCTTCATAATCATAAATCATAATTATGCTTTTAGTGCAATTTAATTTTAAAATCCAAGAATCTAAAAGTTATAATCATACTTATCATATCCCGAATTTATATTAAGCATAAGAATTCTGATCAGGAAGAGCAAAAGACTTCTATAGAAGAGTTGTACTTCAAAGCACATCTCAAAAGTAAATCATGTGGTAAGATTCTGATAGTGAGGTTTCCAGAAATCCATTTACTACTTGCCACTGGCAAGTTATCAGAGACAAGTGGTGAGTTAAATTTCAGCTTTGTTCTGAATGCATTCAAAAGAAAAAAAAAATTTTTTCCACCTAATTTACACTTTTTTTTTTTTTTAATTTGAAAGTACCATCTCATTCCAATGAATTAAAATAATTTTATTTCTAGCTCTCTGAAAATAACTTCTGGATCTGAAATCCTTAATTGAAACATTAATGTTCCCTTTTAAAGAGTCACAAAAACAAGTGAAACTAAAAGTCATGATGTAAACCAGTATTCTTCACTTTCATCCGTTCTTTTATCTCGTTTAAGGGTCAGGACTTTATTTTTCTTTCTATATGAAAGATTATGAAAAAATAAAGAGTCATTAAAAACTCAACCAACCATATCTTCTTTTCCCAACAGCTGTCCCTGTCGTCTTTGCCATAATGTAACTGATAACTTTTAAATATTTTTCTTTCCAAAAGAAAGACTACAAATATCCATTATCAAGTCCTCACCCTCTCCTCATTTATGTCACAGCAGTTCTATACAATGTTCTTCTTACTCCATGCTTGCTCCAGTGTCATACTTTCAGTTTTTGTTTCAGTAATGAAGGGAGTGGAAAAATAATCATAATTTACAATTATGAATCTTTTCACAATTGTACAATTATAATGTATATAATGTATATTAGTAGATTATTAGTTTTGGTTTTAACACATGATTGGCACTTGCAATGTGCCTGTTATTGATATTATTACTGTTAAAATGAAATGTCAAGAATTTAAGATTTGATGTACTTACTATATTTTGATAGTTATACTAATTTCAGTCATTTTTATTGAATTCATATTTGTTATGTGTCGAGACATCTTTTGTTCATTGTGAAGGCATTCTCTTTACACTAATGAAGACAATGTCTCAGTCATTACTACATAACTTCTTGCTTACTATTTACATAAAGTACACATGCTCACTGAGGAAATTAATGGATGATTGAGAGCTAACAGAGAGAGTGAGAGAGAAAGTGTGTTTGTTATCCAAGTAATGAGGAAAACAAGTAGAGAGAATGGAAATTTGAGAAAGGCAACCAGAGAATGTTGTTTTTAGAAAGTTTTTAAGAAAATGTGACAGTCAGGAGAATATCAATAGAAGATTCCGAAAAGGAATCGTAGCACTATGAATCTTTAAACTGGAAGAGTTGAGACTGTCAACAAGTGTTTAGTAAATAAAATAAGACATTTGAGTTGCCGTTTTAATTCGGTGTTTGAGGAAAGGCTGAATGAAAAGTTTTGCCTTCTGTCTTCAGGATGGTGGATCTATTTATTATTCTATGGGAAAAAAAGCAATGGAATTGATGAAATCTGAAACTTTATAAGTGGCTTAACATGAAGAACTCTACTTTAGATATGTTATTTATGAAACAGAAGAAACTATCTTTTTCTGGTACAAAAATTGGTAATTTGTGCATCATATTGAACTGCGAGAGGTAAGAATATTTATACTCCAATCAAACAGGAAGATGACTGGAAAAATTGTATGCTAAATAAGGAATTTAAAAGGATCCCATGAAAGTGAAGAAGTAGTCTGAGGCTTTCAGAAGAGGCAAACAAAGAAACTGACTCTAATGAACAATTGTTGTTTGAAGAAATTTGTTGTGAAAAACAAAAATATTCAGTCT
This sequence comes from Typopeltis vanoorti, assembly GCF_054136105.1. Taxonomy (NCBI): domain Eukaryota; kingdom Metazoa; phylum Arthropoda; class Arachnida; order Uropygi; family Thelyphonidae; genus Typopeltis; species Typopeltis vanoorti. The sequence continues at coordinate 25,412,602 of NC_143552.1, forward strand.
ATAAACATGATTAAGTATATGTTCAACAAGCCCAGTAATGGAATGAGTCAGGGAGTGAATGATTTTATTCTTTTAAGATATGAGAATCTCTAAAGTGTAGACTTATTTTTAAAGAGCTTGGATCTAATTAGTTTGTAGTTATTTATTTTTAGTTATAATGTATATAAGTGTTTTTGTTTCATTAAATGCATATATTTTTTATTTGGTTTTAAGTCAGTAATTTTCAGGATTCCAAAAGAAAGAGTTAAAAGTCATTGCATCAATCAGAATGAACCCTTATGTAATTACTTAACACTCAGTGTAAAACTATCTCTTCACAGAGATATAACATATATAGTGCAGCTGACAGATTTTTAATATAAATAACAGGAGGAAAAATCAGTCACCATTATGTATTATCACCATGGCATTTTACTTGCAAGATATACTTGAAACATATTCATGATATGAAAATGTTTAAATTCAGTCATCATTTCTAATAAATAAATTTTATAATCGAATCAATGTACTGTAGGCCCACAGATGCGAGACCCTTCGATACTTGTGTGAATGTCAGAAGGAGAATCCATTCTGATAACAGGGTAATCAATCCGTCTTGTGGGATTACACATCAGAAAATTAACTTTTCTTTTATGAACATTGTAGTTTTTAAAGTGGTAACTATTTTGCTTGTATAACAGTTGGAAAATTTTACATATAAAAGCAAGTGATTTTGTGTGTTGGTGACCAATTCATACATCCTTTATATCTTTCTTCCCTTCAACATGAATTGACTATTCTTGGCAATCTGTCAGACCCCCGGTTCTATGAACTGTGGGAGTTCAATATTCATTTAACTTAGATGTAATCAAATACCTGAACATTCTGCATAATGAAAAGGCTTTTAAATAATGTTATTTAAAAAATACAATTATCTTGCAAAGACAAGTCTGTGACTAGATCATGTGACCAAATACATCATGAGAAGCTAGTCTGGCTCTACAGTGATTGCTACCTACTTTATTTTTTAAATTAATTCCTGTTTAAAACTATGTAAAATTAATTTTAAAATATGGATACAACAAACCATAGGAATTTCAGCTCATTAATACCCACTTTCTTGTTTTCGTGAGTTTTGTTATGTCTTTTCTACTGAAATTATTGTTTACGGATAATTAATGTAAGTTCAGCCTTCATTTTTAACAATAAATGAAAGAAAACACAAAATGAGTTGTGATATGACGTACATTTTAAATCTATGTTAAAGGAAAGGATATTTCTGTATGTATAATTACATGTAATGTGTAGAGAGAATTAAATAATGTATTTGTTGTCAATCATAACTTTTAGTTTTTTAAAATATCACCTATAACACTATTTATATAAGGTAGCCTGATATATTGGGGGAGTAAAATTTTTTTGTGGCTAGTAGATTTCAGTTATATTTTTGGAGCCCTGCTAATAGTTATTATTATTACATAACCTCTCCAGGGAGTCCAAAGACTCACCGAGGGAGGGAACTTACTCTAACCACTCCACCATCTGCAACTACCTTCATCATCTACACCAACACCATCTACGACCTCTACCACTAGTATTTTCATAGACAATCACAAACATCCATGTCCACGGTGGGATTCGAACCCGCAGTTGTGGCTGGAGAGTGGATACGCTAACTACTTGGCCAACCAGGCCGGCATAAAATCAATCTCAAACACTTTTATACCTTTATAATACACGTGATGTAAAAATACAAATTAAGATTTGGTTAATTCTGGACCTCATACTACTGCCAAATCATAATAACTTAACAGAAACACATTAAACAGTAGATGTATTTTCTTCATTCTTATTAAAATTATATAATTTTTTGCAGATAAATTCCTAGCATTTTACTTACTTCGTCAAATCCATTATATAAATTATATTAATCAAAATATTTTCAATATTAATTAGTACTTTCTATAATTAGTGGTTTTTCTTATATATATATATATATATATATATATATATATATATATATATATATATATATATATATATATATAAAGAGTGTTCTTTAATCTTTTTTTATATTTTTAAAATAATATACTGAACATACCCCAAATCCTAACAGAACCATCTTCACTTCCACTAAGGCATTCCAGTCCAGTACTAGTCAATGTTAAACAATGAATGTAGTCCTTGTGGCCTTCCAGAGTCAACTAACAGATCAAAAAATTAATTTAATGAAAAGCATGAACATTATGAAATTTCTTGAAGGGAGGAAAACCTAGCAAAATATGTCTGACCTTTAAAGTTCCAGTTTCCAGATCCCAGCAATATACTTTATTATCACCGCATCCAGCATATAACAATGGTTTTCCATTCTAAAAATAAAATAAAATAAAAAAATAAACAAACACCATTCATCATCAAATTTCTTTTTACATTATTACTAACTTCCTATAAACAATTTTCTTCCAAATTATTGTTATCTGCTGGACTCCAATACTGTCAGATATTATATTTGTCTTCTAAGGCACTTTTAACTGCATTAATCTAACTTGATCTTCCTCAATGTCTTTTACCTGCCATTGAACACCCCATTTGCTAATTGTTCCTCTCCCATTCTGTTTAAGTGACCATACTACCTGTGATTAGCTTAGCTCTCAGACATTCCTGAATACTATCAATGTCAAGTTCTTTTGTAATCAGTTAATTTTTTAACATGATTCTGCCACTGATGCTATCTGTTCAATCCTTTAATTTTTATCGACTCTCATATCTGTGGTCACTAGTCTTCGATCAAATGTTTCAATTCTAACCCAGCTCTCAGATCCATAAGTTAAACTGGGCTTGAACACTGTTTTGTATATACAGCTAGTTAAGTGTATTAACTAAACTATATCTTATTGCACATAATCTTAATGAGTTAAACAAATTAAGTTCATTAATTTGCTTAGGCATGGATTCTACCAACATTATGAGCTGTGAAACAAGCACACTACAAAGCATTAAATATAAATTAAGAATATTCACTCTATTGGAAAATAAGGTGTCCAGGGACTGTACAGCCTACAATTATAAATATTAACATATTCCAAGGTGGTCTGCATATAGCATAAGTTATATAAGCCTCAACACACGTACAAGCATAAGTTATACATTGGAAGGGTTTATTACTACAGATTAATCAATATTTATGGGATGCTAAATTCAATTTTTTGGAATAGAATTCATGTAAAATTTTTGCTTTTAAACTCAAAACACTATCTTTTCATACAAACCTTTCACAAAAATAACTACATAATATTTCAAATAATTAAAAGCACTAATTTTTAAAATTGGCATTACTACAATCAGTTCTGTATAAATCTATGGATTGTAATTTTATGATCACAGCATACTGAATGATCATCAAATACAAACAAAAGAAAACATTTTTATAAGCTGTTGAATGCTGATGCGAAGTTAAATGGAGGGTTTCATGTACCATTCATATCTTCCTCACCCAGCCAATACACAGTGAAACCAAACATTTAAAATATGTATAAAGAATACACAACTGTTTCTGTCTATTAACTTTCTTACTTATTTAAAATTGTTTTTTTTATTTTTAAAGAGGTTTATTTATCATAGAATAAACAATTCTCTATTGTAACATTTCACATATTATTTTTTCACATCCAATCTTGCATCGTTTTCTCATAAGTTTTCTGATTTTTTATTCTATCATTTTACTGTAGGTGGTTTTCAAAAAACAACAAAAGGATCAGCCTTAGGTTTTTTTTGAATTTCTTAGAAATAAATTCTCAAACCAAAGAGAGAGAGAGAGAAGAAAGAATTAACAAGCCATGAAAAATTCGATTCATATGAATTTCACTAACAGTTATATAAAAGAAGTACAATCAATATAGTTTGTTTTACATAATTAGTACTCCATCAACACATACAAGATTCATGCTATGCCCACATGAATCACTTTATCGTGCATATTATGGTTACACAGATTTGCTTATCTCCAGTCATTTAACCATATAACAAATACACATGACAATGATTATTAGCAGTGATTTTGGTTCCTTTAAAGTCATAATAAATGCATAAGTGAATCACAGTTAGGGATTAGAGAGGCTTATATATAACTTGTTCTATTCAAAGTATTTTACTGTATTGGGAATATCTAGAAATGCTTTACTTTAACTGTTTTTTTCTGAATTGTATAACTACTCATGTGCACATAATTTGTCGCCAGATATTCCTGAGAGTACTATACAAAAAGGCATACATACTTACTGAACTCCCATGAAATTTTTTCTTCAAATTAGTCAATATCTGTCAGAGCTCCAAATTGTCAGATCGTATATTTTGGTTGTCTTAGGCACTTCTAACTGCATCATTACCCAGATCTTGGTTTTCCTGTAAAATCTTAACACTGTTTTGCTAACTTTTGCTGCTTTCCAATTCTGTTTAAGCAACCTTACCACCTGGGATCAGCTCTGCTCATACACTACTAACACTGCCAAGTTCCTTCCTAATACCTCCAATTTAAATATGATTTTGCCACTGATATCTGTTCACTGCTGTAATTCTTCTCACCACATCTGTAGTCTCTAGTCCATGATTAACTGTTTGTTTTCTAACCCAGATCTCAGATCCATAAATTAAAATTGGTTTTGAAAAACTGTCTTGTATATAGCTAGTTCAGTGTTATTAATTCCTCTCTTATTTCAAACAAATTTATTCAGCTGACTTTCCCCACACCATAACAGTTTTACTTATACTTTTGTAGATTTCTATATTTAATTTGCTATCTTCATGAATTATTGTTCCTATATAACCGAAATATTTTGCATGTATAGGTTCTCTTGAAAAAGCAGCAGGAATCTATCATATTCCTGCCTATTCTCATAGGCCTGGTCTTTTTAGTGAATGATGTTCATGTCAAATTTGTTTCTGCAGTTATTCAATTTAGTAAAATAATTATGTAGCCTTTTCCTGGATTCATTTAAGAGCATAACATCTGCATAAAGTAAAGAACCGAGACAAACATTAGCAGTTGTTTTCATAGCAGGTTTAATGCCACATGCCACTTTCTTTAATAATGTGATTCCATATGGTTAATGCATAGCCGCCGAGATTGTGTGTGCTCTCATTACATCTGATTTTACATCAAATCATCTTCCTGTATCGCCTTCAATTCTCTTGATATAATCTTCTGTCCATGCCATATAACTAGCAATTTGAACTTTTTTTTTTCTTGGCAGCTTGCCACATGCCTTTTCCTGTTCTACAAAACATAAATATAGATCCTTTTCAGCTGTATAGACACAGCAATGAATAGTAATTATAATTCATTAAAATGAATTAATTACTTAAAAATTTATTAATATGAATTCTAATAGTTATAGATAAGTTACTTTCCTGCATTTATCATATTTTCTCAAACACTTTGATTTCAAATGTGATTCTTTCTCTCTTTTCATGCCCCCTTCCCACCACCCATGAAAGAGTATTAGTAAACTCAGTACATTAGTACTGTGGGTGGGGCAAGTTTATTTTTATTTTTTTTCTTGAATAGTCTGGAAACCCTGCTCTACAGACCAACATGGAACTTTAAGTTACATCAGGCCTCCAATGAGTGTGGTTGTCTCATGCCAGATGATGAAATTCATTTCCCACCTAAAGACAATCACAAATATCCATACTCACAGCGGGATTCGAACCCACGACCTGTTGGCTGCAGAATGGGTATAATAACCATTCGGCCAACTAGGCCGCTAATATGCAATGACAATGGTTATGAACAAAAGTTCTCTACGTATTAAACAAATATTTTCCTTATGCAAGAATTAATATTTTTATCATTTCTCAGTTGGAGTTTCTTCAAAAAGTATGTCAAATTGTTCGAGGAAAGAATGAGCTATACTGCAATCTAACATTTACTGAAATTTCTGTCTAAACCAAATGCTTGAAATACTATTAGTAGTGAACAAATTAATCTGAACATTTACATTTTAAAGAAAATAAGCAGAAAAATTAAACTCCACCTTCACCTAATAATTTACGTGTTCCTCTGTTCCTAATAAGTTCATTAATTTGCTTAGGCATGGATTCTACCAAAGTAGAATACATTATTATTACTATTCAGACTTCCAAGAAGTCAAAAGACTCATCGCAGGAGGGCCTTTCTAGGAAACACAAAGTCTAATATACCACTCCCTGACTGTTCTTGCTCTTACCCCTATCAGGCAATGCATTCCATGGCTCAAAACCACTTCTCGTCCTCTTGCTCACGACTTCCTTTTGCAACTTCCAGGGATGGCCCCTTGTCAATGCTCCTTCCCACTGTTCCACCAAGCGAAAGAACTCCCCAGTATCAACCTTATAACTACCTCTCAACAGTTTAAAAGTCCCAATCATATCACCTCTCCTTCTATCTACCAAACTCTGCAGTCCACATTCCCTCAGCCGATCCTCATAACTAACCTTGCACAGTCCTGAAACCATCTTTGTTATCCACCTCTGTACCCTTTCCACAGTTAATTTATTTGCTTCAAATCCTGGGGACCAAATTTGAGAACAACAGTCTAAATGTGGTCTGATCAGGGTCTTATACAATGGAATGATAACTCTTATCTCTGCAGGTCTGCGTCCTTCTCATTATTGCAGCAATCCTCTGGGTTACCTTCACCACCTTTGAAATATGTTCCCTGAATTTCAGTTTTCTATCAATTATCACCCCCAGATCTCGTCTATCCTACTTCCTCTAGTACAGCTCCTCCAATTGAGTATGCAGCCTCCCATCGATGTATCCCAAACTTCAAGACTTTACATTTTGCTGCATTAAACCGATGCCCCCATTCATTTGCCCATCTGTCTAGTTGATTCAAATCCTCTTGCAGGGCCTGCTACATCTGCACTATTACTAATAACCCTTCCCAGCTTCACAACATCTGCAAACAACTGAATATCCACTTGCAATCCAATGACAATGTCATTGATATAAAGGTTAAACAATACAGGTCCATTTACTGAGCCCTATGGGACCCCACTTGTAACCTTCTGCCTTCTTGATACTGCTCCACCATACACAACTCTCTGATACCAATCAGACAGCCAATCCTGAATCCAGTTGACTAACCTGACATCTAAACCCATGTGCTGCAACTTAAATATCAGCTTATCATGGGGCACCCTGTCAAATGCCTTTTCAAAATCCAAAAAAAATGGCAGTATATGCCATTCCCTCATCAACTGCTCTTGTCACTTTATTATAAAAGGTAACATATTACTAAAGCAAGAGCACTCCTTAATAAATCCATGTTGACCATCACAGATAACATTACCCTCATCTTCCCAACGCTGTATATGGTCACTCACTAATTTCTCCAAGATCTCTACAACTAGTGATAAAACACATATTGGCCTGTAGCTAGACACATCCAGTCTGCTACCACCCTTATGCAATGGCACTATCTTCCTTCCATTCCTTGGGTACCTATCCCATAGCCAGACTTTCATTGAAAAACCAGGTCAACAGAGCTGTCAGTTCTTTAGTACATTCTCTCAAAACCCGTGGCGAAATACCATCCAGTCCCACGGCTTTACCGACATCCAGGATACTCAAGTATTTGGAACACACTCCCCTCTTGCACCTCGAAACCAGCCCTATCCCTCTAGTATAATATTAAAACTTACTTCTCCAGAATGAAATACTCCAATAAAATGTTTATTGAACAACTCCACTATGTCCTCCACCAGTCACTCTATTCCCATTTTTATCCCAGAATGTCATTCTTCCACAATCATTTCTCCTCCTACTGGCCACATAGCTAAAAAATTCCCTAGGATTATCTTCGGATTTTACACCGAATTGCACCCTCTTCTTCTCGTGGAATACAGCTTACTACTGCTGCCAACAAATATTCCTTCACAATTTCCCATGCACCAATGATATCCTGGCCTTCCAATTCTGCCCTCCATGGAATTGCCCCAAGTTGATATCTAAGACTATTACACCTTCTATTCAAAAAGAAACCGAACTTTTGATTGAAAATAAAACACAGGCCAATTATAATTATTCAAATAATTTATTACAATCAATATACTCTCCCTCATCTTCGATACAGAGCTTGGCATGGTCAATTAATTCGTTGAATGAGTTTTTTATATCGGTTTTTTGGATACTGTTGAGAGTCATGGTTAGTGCCGCTTGAACATTTTCAATGGTGTCATATCGCTTTCCTTTCATGGCAAATGAAGTCGGGGGAAGAGAAAGAAGTCACAGGGTGCTAAATCAGGTGAATACGGATCCAACACACAAACTTGGTTTTTGCTCAAAAACTGTCTCACAATGTTCGAACGATGAGATGGTGCATTATCGTGCAAAAGTGACCAGCTGCCTGTATCACGATATTCATGCTGTACATGGCGAATTCTTGCTATCAGTCACTTCAAAACTTCAAGATAAAACTCACCATTGAACATTTGGCCAGGTGGAATGAATTCTTTGTGGATAATGCCCTTGGAATCGTAGAAAGAAATCAGCATTGTCTTTACTTTTGACTTCTCCAAGTGACTTTTTTTCGGATTCCCCTCTTCTGGTGGTCTCCACTCGGCACTCTGGTGCTTTGTTTCGGGCATGTTTTGAGATGTGCACTGCTTGCTCATCTCAAACTTCCTTGAAACGATCGTTACTGGTGACAAAACCTCATACTCAAAACACCAGTAACGATTGTTTCAATGAAGTTTGAGATGAGCATGCAGTGTTCAATTCGATACATTTTTTGGTCGTCGATCAACTTGTGGAGAACAAATCATGAATTCAATTTACGAAGGCCCCAAACTCTCGGTCAAAATGTTGTGCACAGTTGATTTTGGAATCCTCAATTCATCATCAATCAATCTCACAGACGATTTCGGGGTTTCTTTGATGAAATCACATACTTTTTGGATGTTAACTTCGCTCACTCCAGTTTTTGAATGGCCTGGCTTTTCGTCGTCCTCAAGCAAAAAGCCGTCCACTCTGAAATCACTTAAGCCATTCGTAAACTTGAGCACGGGATAAGCATTCATCACCATATGCTTTTTGAAGCATTTGATGCGTTTCGGTAAAACTTTTACCAAATTTAACACAAAAGTCAATCTTTGTTTGAAACTCATTTACCGACCTTTCGTCAAAACACACTGTCACTCTTGGCACTATAACTCGGCTTCTAATGAAACAAATGTCATAAACAGTTGGCACAACACTAATGGAGGTTGCTGCTTTCGACAACAAAAAGATACAACAGGTAGCGCCACTAGTTTCTTCTATTTTCGAAAAGTTCGGTTTCTTTTTGGACAGAGGGTGTATAATTACCTGCCAACTCCACATATGTTCCCTTTTATTTGATACTCCTGCATGTCTATTCATCTTCCAAGCAAAACACATGGTCACTCTCTCCAACAGTGGGGAAGAGATGCCATCTCAGTTATTATCATCTCTTCTGATGCTATGACCAAATACAAAACTCTTGAACCACTTGTTCCCTCTATTACACATTGCCTAAGACATTTGTCTATCAAGAATTCCAGAAATTCCATTCCCTTATTACATGCATTTTCCTCTTCCCAACTTATACTGCATAGTTAAAATCTCCTATAACAATAATTCTTCTTACACTTGTCAAGCTCAACTGCCTAAACATCTGCTCCCCACCTCTGTGCTCCTTGGCTTGTAGCAACATCCCACTAAATATCCTGTCTTGTCCACCTCTACTTCACACCATATGCTTTCAAAACTATTAGTGTCATTGCCTTCCAAAGCCTCCACTTTTAGAGGACATAAGTCATCACTTATCAAAAGCAGTACTCCACCACCATGTTTTCCCTTCCTCTCCTGCTGAAAAATGCTGTACCGTTACTTCTATTGCTGTTATTATATATCTTCCGTCAACCACATCTCAGAAATCGTAATAATCAGCGAATGTTTGATGCTGCACTTTTGTTGTCCTGAGTCACTCTCCTGGCTTGCTCTTTATACTCTTCATGTAAATGTTTATCACCATTATTTATATTGTACTGCCTCCTTCTTCCTCTTCCAGATTTCATGCTTAATCCCCTCAAACATCCAATTTACACCCACCTTATTCAGCCTTTTGACCTTATTTTTTTCCTAACTGCTCAACTCCTCATTCCATGCTATAGTTCCAAGCTGTCTCCTAAGCTTGTCATAATCACCAGCCTTGTACTTCCATATATATCCTTTCCTTGCAGAAGTCAGCATATGGCTAGCCACAATCCAATTGATTCACTCCATGATCACTCTTACCAACCAGAGGAAAGTGCAAACCTCACTCACAATTACATCCTCTGATGAAATTGATTCAGATCTGAAACTCTCAATTCTAACATGCCCTTCTTTACATGCCTCCTGAGATATGAGGGTGGTATGAAATGTTCTTGGCCTCAACCATTGATGGCAACATTATTGGCAAGATTTTTTTTTTTTCTAAGTTGGTATATCTGTCATAAGCATCCATGTGAAATTGCAAGTCATTCTATCAAGTAGTTTGTTTTATCCAGCTGTCTGATGCAAAAGTGTTGTCTGTATCCCTTGAAATGGATAAAATTGAGTATCATGTGGTTATAAAATTCTTTGTAAAACAAGATTTAACACCAAAAGAAATTCATTTGAAGTTCATAAAATTTTATGGGCACATTTCTCCTTCGTTTTCGACAAAATGGGCTGCCGAGTTTAAGCATAGCCGTACCAGCCTTGAAGATGATCCATGTGAAGGACGTTCCAAAAAGTGTACGACATCAGAAATCATTGCTCAAGTGCACGATATGGTATTGGATGACTGGCGAGTCAAAGTGCGTGAAATTGCTGAGACTATAGGTATTTCAAAAGAATGTGTAGGATATATTTTGAATGAAGAATTGCAAACGAAAAAACTTTGCGCAAGATGGGTGCCGCGCTTGATCACAGCAGATCAAAAACGCACTCGCACGAATACACTGATTTTGTGTATTGATTTATTACTATGGATGAGACTTGGATTCACCATTACACACCAGAATCCAAACAGCAGTCAAAACAGTGGACAGAAGCCTGCAAAAGAAAACAAAGTCGGTTCCATCAGCAGGAAAAGTCATGGCATCGATGTTTTGGGATGCTAAAGACATTTTGTTTATTAATTATCTTGAAAATGGTAAACAATAACCGGGGAATATTATTCTGATTTTTAACCAGACTAGACGAAAAAATTCGTGAGAAAATACCCGGTTTGCAGAAGAAAAAAAATCACCTTTTGTCAGGACAATGCACCTGCCCACAAAGGAGTTTTGGCAATGGGGAAAATTAAGAGATCTGCACTATGAATTGTTGGAACATCCACCCTATTCTCCAGATTTGGCTGCCTCTGACTTCTGTCTCTTTCCAAAACTAAAACTCTTCCTCGCTGGTCAGCATTTTTCTTCGAATCAAGAGGTGATTGCAGTTGTAGAGGGGTATTTTACAGATCTTACTGAGAACCACTACAGGGACAAGATAATGGTGCTGGAGCATTGCTGGAATAAATGTATTAGTCTTAAGGGAGATTATGTTGAGAAATAAAAATAATTTTGAAATTATAAATTAATTTTTTCATAGTAATGCTGGGAACCTTTCATGTCACCCTTTTAGTTGTCTCTAATGCAGTCAAGAAATTCATTTTCCTTATTCTCAAATGCTATCTTTTCATTCCAATCTATATTGCCATTTTTAAAACTGCATATAATAATTATTCTTACTTTGTTCACTAACCCAAGTTGTTTATACATTTCTTCATCACCACCCTCCACATTCCCTGACGTATAACAACTTCCAACTAAATGTCTTCCTGTCAACCTCCACTCACACCACACTGCCTCATAACCAGTTACTATTTCTCTCTTTCATGTCTACCTTATGTGAATATAATTCCCCTTCTATCATCAGCAGCTCCCCCCCCTCCTGTTCTTTCTATTCTTGCAAAAAACTCTACCCCCTCCATTTCTATTCCCATTAGGATATCTGCTTCATTCAACCATGTTTCACTTATTCCAATGCTTTTGAGGCAAATAAACTCAACCAGTGAAACCACTTCATCTCCCTTATTTCTGATACTCCTGGCATTTGTAAATAAACATAGCAATTCGCTTTTAGGTCTATAACCAGTCCTATCCAAGCCACTTGTTGGTTGTGATTTCCCCACCGCACTTGCCCAATCACCTTTACCACTGCTTACCATATACATCCACTCAGCCTCAAGTTCCCACTTGCATTCCAATATATTCCATTTCTATACTGATCATCCCTATACATACATTCACTACTACTTCCAACATCCAGTCCCCAGGCTCCTCTCAAACATTTTCCTGTTCCTCTTGAATTCCCGTTCTCTCTTCATCTTTCACACTACTACTGTTTCCATTGCCAAGCAATTGTCTCTTCAATATCACTCTCCTGTTCTTTTGCTTTGTCTCTTACTTCTGATCTCTTGCTTGCATCACTCATTGCAATTTCCATCAAGCAACAGTTTCTCCAAAATCATTTAAATGCAGTCTATCACATCTGTATAATTCCATTCTTCCTTCAAATACATGGCACACATCCACAAACTACATTCCCTTCTCCTCAACACAGCTCTGTTAGTATACCATTCATGATTCTGGCTCTCCACCTCAACTCAATGTCATACCATACATGTCATTAAGGAAGGACCTTGATATTGTTTGCATTTAAGAAGGTAAGCATGTGCGATCAAATGCAGTAAAAAAAAAAAAAAAAAGACCCAAAGGAAGATTAAGATCTAGGTGGAATGATGCAATTAAAAGTGCCATAGAAGATCAAAATATAAAATCTAACAATACTGACAATCTAGCAATTAACAGACTAAGTTGAGGAAAACTGTTGATATATTAAAAAAAAATAAATAAAGAAATTATGTATTACTTTTACGGTATCCTATACACCCTTTGAGAATACATATTAGCAATTTGATAATGATGATAAAGGAACCTATTAGCAGTATTTCTGTACTATTTGAAATTCTCAACTAATATACAATCATCAATACAGATTGTGCTGCTCTCAATCAGTGGGGAAATGCTTCAAGGAAATTACGGTTTGTATGCGCTAATGCATTTCATCCATTTTGGCACAAAGACCTATTAAATGTGCTTCAATCTTATGGTGTTTCCGTTCCAACCAGTTACTTTGCAGTTAATGTTCAAGTGGGTTGAAAAGCAGGCAAATTACAAACTTGGCCAGCAAGGCAGACAAGCAAGTTACATTTGACTTTCACTAGAGCAAACTCATAAGTATCAGGAATGATCTATTAAAGTGAATAGTCTGCACGAGTGAATTTCATTTAGCAGAGTATGGCATTCATTGAGACTTTTCAGCAGTTTGTTATAGCTGTATTTACTAGTCAACTATAGTAGCCTCTTAAAACTTTGCATACATATGGAAATTATATGTGGGTTTTTTTTTTTGAAGAAGCTATTATAACATCTGTAAGAAATTTCCACTATTCCATCAAGCAGTAGTACTTTTGTGAAGTGTGGATAATTCCAATAATGATCGGATATTATGATTATTATTGTACAGACACCTCCATGGAGGCCAAAGACACATCACAAGAGACCAAACTATCCACTCAGTCTATCATACCTCTCCTTGAACCCATTAACACACAAAGTGCTTACAATGGACTTTGGCAATCCATTCCATTCATTCACAACTTTCCAAGCAAAAAATCTAGTTCTCATACTTCTATTAACCATACCTCTGGCCAAATGCTGAAATATTTACCCTCCTTCAATTCTATAAAACCCTTTAACTAACTCAAATATTTATATCATATCCCCTCTTTTTTGCCTACCAACCAATTTTTGTAATCCACAAACCCTCAATCCATTATCATAGGGAACATTTCACAGCCCACTCACCTCTGAATCTTCTCCACCACCTCCTCATCCCCAAGAAACCCAAGAGTCCATACCTGAGAACAGCAATCCAGCTGTGGCCATATATCAAGGCCTTATAAAGAGGAATAATGAATTCCATATCTCTTCTTGTGCATTCTTCAATAGCTAAGTAATCTTATGAGCTACCTTAGCAATATTTCCCCTATATTTTGTCTTGGTGGTCTCGATTTCACACCAGACTACTACAAATCAACTGCCACTCTCCCACCTATCTCCTATTTTTTTTAGCTGCAATTCATCTGTTATCATCAGCAGTACTGCTCCCCCATATCCTATCTTCTCTATCACTCCTGACAATACTACATCCTTCACATTCTATCCTTGTAACTGCATCATCTGCTGTTAGCCAAGTCTCATTAATGCCTATAACTTTTGGCAAGATTGCACTAACCAATGCCCAGAACTCCTCCGTCTTGTTCCTGATACTTCTGCAATTAGTATATAGAAACTGCAGCATCCCTTTAGGTCCAACTTCCTTTACTTCCTAAGTTGATTACCTTATTCAACATTTATGCTTGAGAGACTAGATTCTGCACATTTCACGTTGGTCATTCTCACTCTCTTTCACACACACACACACACACACACGAATCCACCCTAGTTGCTTAAATTTTTCCTAAATTTGTGTTTCAGCATGAACCGAAACCATTTAGATGCAGTTCAACAGCAATTTACAAATCTTTCTTTCCATCAAGCTCAGACAATAGGAACACAAATCCTAATGCATTCCTCGTGCACTACCTGCCTATTGATTTGTTTGATATCAATGCCCTCCTCCTTAATTCGGCACTATCATAGCATGGCAAGAGACAATCTGAACCTTCTTGCTCTTCATTTTTGCTTTGTCCATCAACTCCTTCACATTCACTCTCACAGAACACTTCTTGCCTCTCACAACCAAGATAATTAGTTGTTTCGCCTTACCTATCTGCTTCTGGATGGCATGACTGATATCATTAATTTTTATGACAGGAAAACATGTTCTACTTTCATTAAGTACTCCTCTGATCACAGTCTCCATACATAATCTTCTCCTTAACTTGGTTTTCTCATTTGTATGCGTGATCTTAATCCTTACCTTGGACTACTTGCTTCTTTTTCTTCTCAGTCCTGCTAATCTGCAAGTGCACTATTTCCTTATTTAGGACTATTTCGTTCTCCTGTATTTCTACCACTGCATGTTCAACATTAATTTCGATATAAGCACTTTCCATTCTGCTGTTGATACTGTCTACTATACTGACATCTGCTTTGTTCTCACACTCAGTCTCGAAACACTTAATACACACTTGCTCTCTCTCCTTTCTTAAATCCTTCATTTTTTACAATAAATACATCTCACACACACTACACTGTCCAAAATCATGTAAATTTAAATCAACCAACAATAACATCTGCTGCCATACCAAGAATATCGTATTTAAACAAAAAATTACAAGGTTACTTACAAACTAATAACTCGATCACACACCTGTATAAAACAAAAACTATTAGTTAATCTAATATTACTAACTAAAATATGAAAAAATAACTTATCTAACAGCGCCAATACTGACACAATGGATACATTGAGGCACCTCATGGAGTATTCTAATTTATGTCCATATTTTAGCATTTCATTATATTGGGTTGGCAAATAAGTTCGTTCGGTTTATGCGTTAGTACAAGTTTATGCTGCTTCATCTGTCGCTATTGTTGAGCTACCCACAAAGATATTGAGCAGTTGAAAGGCAACATTTCACATAACCTTTCAGTGAATTTTCCTTCGGGCCTACTTCAGTTGCATGTGTATAACATATTTTTAGAAATGGAAGGAAATAACGTACATTACTGGCATATTTTGCTTTTTTATTTCAACAAAGGCAAACGAGCTGCGGAGGCACATAAAAATACATGCAGCGTATATGGGGATGGTACCATAACAGAATGCGTATGCCAAAAGTGGTTTGCCAAATTCCGTTCTGGAGATTTCGATGTCAGTGATGCGCCTCGCGCCCAACCGAGGTTGATTTGAGTGTTGTGAAGGATATCGTCAACAAAAATCCATCACAAACAGTGCAGGAGATTGCTGCAGTACTGAATATATCCCATAAAAGCATTGAAAACCATTTGCACAAGCTGGGATATGTTTCAAAACTAAATGTTTGGGTGCTGCATGAATTGACTAAGGCCAATATGACTGCTCAGATATCCATCTGTGATTCGCTGCGACGTCGCAAAGAAAACAGCCCATTTTTGAAGCGGATGATTATGGGAGATGAAAAATGGTTCATGTATGATAACATGGAACATAAAAGATCATGGGGACATAAGAGCGAACTGCCGCAAACAACCTCGAAAGCAGGATTGCACTCAAAGAAGATGATGCTCCCTGTGTGGTGGGATTATAAAGGTGTTATCCACTAAGAGGTGTTACCGCCAAGCAGAATGATTGATTCAACTGTCTATTGCTCACAGTTAACGTGACTGGCCCTTGCGATTAGCACAAAACGTCCTGAATTGGCAAATTGGAGAGATGTTGTCTTTCACCACGACAATGCCAGACCCCACACATCATTAACAACCTGGAGTAAATTGTTACGTCTTGGCTGGGATGTTTTGCTACATCCTCCATATTCACAGGACCTGGCACCTTCCGATTATTACTTATTCCGATCGTTGCAGAATTCTCTTAATGGGAAAACCTTCGCTAATGAGGAGGCTGTCAAAAGACACCTGGATCAGTTTTTCGCCAGTAAAGCTCAAGAGTTTTATGAACGTTGCATAATGAAGTTGGTGGACAGATGGCAAGAGGTCATTGATCAAGAGGGTCAATATATAACTGACTAGTATGTATTATATATATTAAATAAAATGTGTTTCATTCCACTCTGAAAAACCAAACAAACTTATTTGCCAACCCAATAAATTCCACCAGTTTAATACAATTTCCCATTTCTCAATTTTGAGATGACTGATTCTATTAATTTATTATTTCAGTATTTTTATTTCTTCCTTTGACTTCATATAATTTGGTAAAATAGTTTTCCTGCTGTTCTCTTTCTATGATAGGTATATTTATGTATCCATAAATTTATTTTCTTTGATTTCTAATCATTCTCCATACTTGTTTCTATGCTCCGTAAAAGTCACATTCTAATTGTTTAGAATAACCTTCACAATATTTTTGCTTTATGAGTTTTATCTTGTTATTTCATTTCTTATTCTTTTGTATTCTTCGTATTTGGCTACTTTTACCTTGTAATGTTTATTGAAAGCAGTTTTTTTTTTTTTTTGGTTTCTGTACCAGTGCATCATATGCTAATTGTTTAGTGCTCATTGTAAATTTTTCCAAATGAAAATCTATTTCTTCTTCATCACTAATATCATATTCTTGAACTTTCTTTTAGTCTATTTCAGTAAAGTATTTTTATGCTCTCTTCTTATGATATATCTAGATATATTATTTTGTTTTTCCTCTTTTAACCACTATAAACAGTCTTAGGAGTGAGATCAAAGTTGTATACATGTGAGGGATCTACCATATCCTTTTGAGGAATGCAGAGGACCAACGGGCTTTCCTAACCTAAAGTCCAATTCTCACCTTCTCGTAGTCCCCCACTTACTTTATCTACCTGTATATTGAATGAAGGAGGATGGGCTGGCAATTTGCTGACCAAACTGCATTCTTACTGGCTTAAAATCAAAATGACTGTAAAACATGACAGAATTTCATGCTGGTTGGGACACTGCTCAATTAACAATGCCCTCTCATTGTTTTTGTCAGAGCACAAGGACAATAAAAAATCAGTGACCGGAACAAATCCTGACACAGTATTAGCATAGTTCAAGAATGGCACATTCAACATAAGAAGCATCAGT
Organism: Typopeltis vanoorti; assembly: GCF_054136105.1. Lineage (NCBI taxonomy): Eukaryota > Metazoa > Arthropoda > Arachnida > Uropygi > Thelyphonidae > Typopeltis > Typopeltis vanoorti. The sequence goes on from NC_143552.1 coordinate 25,430,422, forward strand.
GGAAAAGAAATGGAATTAGCAAAATTGGATAACTTCCAGACTGACATAATACACGTGACTGAAACAAAGAAGACAAAAAACAGGCGAGATCTTTTTGAGCAACAAATATAAGATGTTATATATATATAACAATCAGAGAAAAGGAGTAGCTAGAGTAATGAACATTAAAGACAAGGATAATCTTGAATGGCACACAATATCAAAGAGAGTGATGTGGCCAAATATCAAGATGAGGAACTGGACAATGACACTTACTAGTGCAGATGTTTGCACAGGTTATACAAAGGAAGAAGTGGATTTCAAGGCAATAGAAAAGATGGCCTGCACAACAAAAATGGAAAAGCCAGATCTTGGAGATCTAAACAGCGGAGTATGAAATGATTACCAAACATGCAGAAACGTTTTGAAAAAAATTTTAATATGATAAAATATTAAAGAGCAAAGCTAATAATAATGGTAAGAACACAATGGCTTTCTGTTCAAGATATGAACTAGTTCTTACTAACATCATATTCCAACAAAAAATGTGAACAAATTCACATGGTGAAAATATAAGAAATAAGAAAGTCCCATTGACTATCTTATTGTTGATATAGTACTGTTTTCCCACTGGACACAAAAGTATACAGAGCATTTGAAATTGGAAGTAATCATTTAGTTTTCAGCAGAATAAAACCAAATTTCATACTGAAAAGAAAAGTAAATAAGAAAGTTATAAAATGAAACAAAGTTCAGCGGCTTTCAAAGGTGAACTGTCGACTAAAATACACAAAACTTATTCAAAAAAAAAAAAAAAATATGAGTTTGAAAATAGGAACCAAACTGTGGAGATTCAATGGTAAACCATGAAAAAAAAAAAAAAAAACATTGATTCAGCCAGAGGGGCATGCAATGAGGTTGTTTGCAAGAACAGAAAAATCATAACTCAGTGAAAGACTCAAGAAATTGAGAAGGCAGTCAAAGAAACCATATATAAAGTTTCTGGAAAGTAAGTCAGCTTATGCTCTGAGAGAATACAGAAAAAATTGTAAGAAAGCAAAGCACTGTGTAAATCTAGCTAAATAAAAGTCATGAGAAGTCTTTTGTAAGAACATAGAAAATAAATATGTTCTTACAAAAGTCTTCCCATGACTTTTGTGGCAAAATACATTAAAGAAGCACGAAAAGCAAGGTGGCAAAATACATTAAAGAGGATATAAAAAAGCTTAGAAATGGAGGGAAGAGTACTATAAAAGGAATCAGAGATAATAAAGGTGATAAGAAAACTGAAGATAAAGATATTCTTGATGTCTGGAGTAAATGCTTTGAAAGATTGCTAGATGAAACAAGCAGTGACAGCATGGTGGTAGAAAACACTAAACAGGAATGCAATCAGGAATATACTTGAAGTAGAAAAAGCCGTCAAGAGCCTGAAATGTGGAAAGGCAGCAGGAGTAGATGATATTTGACCAGAAATGCTAAAGTGTGGAGGTATAAAAGTCTTGCAGTTGCTGCAGTACATAGTTCAGGAGGTCTGGACAGAAGGACGAATGCCAGATGATAAGATTATACCTCTCTTACTACCTGAGATTCGAGGTGGTATCAAAAAGTTTCGAGACTAGTTTTGTAACACGCCAACAGATGGCAGCACAAGGCTGCATGCACAGTCACGGGAGCACCGACCTTCATAAGTCAGTGTGCCAAAAGACATCGTCCTGTGTACATTGGAAGCCGTGCAACTGGTGCTATTCTGACAAGGTACGTTACCACCTCTGCAATTTCATCATGACAGCAAGTTAGAATAAAGAGCGAATGAAATTCTGCATGAAACTAGGCAAATCTGCCAGAGAGACGTTTGGCATGATTTGGCAAGTTTACAGCAATGCTGCAATAAGTCGTTCGAGGTGTTTTGAGTGGCACACGCACTTCAAGAGAGTAAAAACATCACTGGAAGACGACAAGAGATCAGGAAGACCTTCAACAAACTCATCCCCTGAAAATATTGAAACCATTTGCCAACTTGTGCATGAGGATCAACGGAGAACACTTCACAACATTGTTGCCATTGTCGGTGTGTCATACGGAATAGTCCAGGCAATCCTCACATGTGATTTGAACATGCGTCGTGTTGCTGCCAAGTTTGTCCCCAGGCTGCTGACCCAGGAGCAGAAGGAACAATGAGATTTATGAGACTTATTTGTGCCTATGGTCCCACAGAAGGTTCTACTAAGGTAGAAGTGGAGGAATTTTTTTGAGGCTTTAGAGAAAGCAACTGAAACAATGAAAAAGGAAAAGTTGGTCCTTGTTGGGGATCTAAATAGTAGGAAATGATTGTCAGACATACAAAAATATTTTGGGAAAATTTGGAAAAAAGAGCAAAGCTAATAATAATGGCAAATACCTGTTGGATTTCTGCTCTGGACATGGACTGGTTATTACTAACACCATATTCCAACATAAAAATGTGCACAAATTCACATGGTGAGAAGAGGCAGAAAAGTCTCATTGACTATGTTATTGTCGATAGTGATGTTTTCTCACTGGTGCAGGACACTAGAATGTACAGAGGATTTGAAATTGGAAGTGATCACTATTTAGTCTTGAGCAATTTAAAACTAAATTTCATATTGAAAAGAAGAATATGTAAGAAAGTTTTAAAATGAATAAGAGTTGAGCAGCTCCGAGATGTGAACTGTAGACTAAAATACACAAACATTATTCAATGCAAAATGAAAGAGAACAGTAACCAAACCTTGGAGATTCAGTGGCAATTCCTGAAGAAAACACCGATTGATTCAGAAAGTTTATTTTTCACTTGGTTAGACTATAATAAATTTAGTTTAATCCTTTATCCAAGTGTGAGCAAACAAAGTTTGCGCCTGAAAATATCTTCAGGACTGGGATTCTACTACCTAGTTACTACCTAGTGTTGTACTACCTTACCCCAGTCCTGAAGACATTTTCAAGCACAAACTTTGTTTGCTCACACTTGGATAAAGGATTAAACTAAATTTATTATAGTCTAACCAAGTGAAAAATAAACTTTCATCATCTTTTTCTAAATCCAGAGTAATTTAATAAAAAGGTGGCACACCTTTTGGCAACTCCTATAGGTAAAGATGACCTCGCCATTGCTTCTGCCTGGTATCTCCACTTCTGGTCCTGGCTCCGACTGAAGAGACCTCAATAAAGGTCGAAACTAGTCTGGGTAGTGGCCCTTTCCTTTAATGCATAACATTATACAGATATGCAAGGAGATGTGTTTTGCATTATGGGAGATACTGAGATAAGAGTGATGTTAGTTTGGTCCACATTTGCTATGAGTTGCCCGTTGTTGTACTACCTTACCCCACTCCTGAAGATATTTTCAGGCGCAACCTTTGTTTGCTCACACTTGGATAAAGGATTAAACTAAATTTATTATAGTCTAATTAAGTGAAAAATAAACTTTCTGAATCAATCAGTGTTTTCTTCAGGACTTGCCACTGAATCTCAGAGGTTTGTTGGTTCCTGTTCTCAAACTTTGATTTTGCATTGAATAATGTTTGTGTATTTTAGTCTACAGTTCGCATCTCAGAGCTGCTCAACTCTTATTCGTTTTTAAAACTTTCTTACATGTTCTTCTTTTCAATATGAAATTCAATTTTATCCTGCTCAAGACTAAATAGTGATCACTTCCAATTTCAAATCCTCTGTTCACTCTAGTGACCTACACCAGTGAGAAAACATCACTATCAACAATAACATAGTCAATGAGACTTTTCTTATTCCTTATGTTTTCTCTCCATGTGAATTTGTGCACATATTTATGTTGGAACATTGTGTTAGTACTAACCAGTCCATGTCCTGAGCAGAAATCCAACAGGTATTTGCCGTTATTATTAGCTTTGCTCTTATCTCCAAATTTTCCCAAAATATTTTTGTATGTCTGACAATCATTTTCTACTATTTAGATCCCCAACAAGGACCAACTTTTTCTTTTTCATTGTGTCAGTTGCTTTCTCTAAAGCGTCAAATAATTCCTCCACTTCTGCCTCAGTAGAACCTTCTGTGGGACCATAGGCACAAATAAGTCTCATTATCCAGTTCCCCATTCTCATATTTGCCTACATCACTATACTTGAGACTGCCTGCCATTCAAGAAGATTAGTCTCGTATTTAGTGTTGAATACTATATCTACTCCTTTTCCTTGTCATTGCCTGAATATAACATTTTGTATTTATTGCTCAGAAAGATCTCACCAGTTTTTGTCTTTTTTATTTCAGTCATCCCTATTATGTCGATCTGGTATTTATCCAATTCCTCAGCTAGCTCCATTTCTTTGCCATTCAGGCTTCTTACGTTAATAGTACCGATCTTGAACTCTGGTAATGTTGAGTTGGGGTAAGTTTTAGGATTTGTTCCAATAGCTGACTTTTCGCTGTTTGCCCTGGTTCCCTGGCGAAAACAACGGGGACCCTTGTTTAACCTGGCGATGCCCCAGACGGCATGAAATTCTGTCATGTTGTACCATCATTTGAAATTTTGGTTTAAGCCAATAAGAATACAATTTGGTCGGCTAAATCCCAAATTGCCAGCCCATCCTCGTTGGTTCAGTATCTGGGTAGATACCTAACAGGGTGCACCACAGGAAGGTGAGGATTGGACATTAGGTCAGAAGCCCTGGTCGGTTCTTTGCATTCCTTTGAAGGGTATGTGGAGGTCTCCTCTCAATTATATAGCTTTGACCCTCAAGCACCCCAAGACGACAAATTAAATATGGAAATAGACAACAGAATTAACAAATGTGTTATGTTAGGAAGTGAACTGAATAATTTTATATGGAATAAGAGCGAAATGAATAAAAACACTAAACTAGCTATACACAAAACAGTATTGAAACTAATTTTAACTTATGCATCTGGGTTAGAAACAAAACACTTCATCAAAGACTGGAGACCACAGATATGAGAGTCCCAAGAAAGGTTAGGGAAGTGACCAGATGTCATCATCATATTAAAAATGAGGATATTAGGAAAGAACTTGCCACTGCATGCATTCATGAATGTGTTAACAACAAAGCTAATCTCATATGGTATATTCAGTTAAACAGAATTGGAGAAGAAAGATTAGCAAAACAAGTGTTTTTGTCAGGTTAGAAGGAAAAAAGTTGGATTGATACAGTAAAAAATGCCTTAGAAAACACAAATATAAGATCTGATAACATTAATCAAGTTAATAACATTAATTTTCTCCAAAATAATCTTCATGGATAAGATTATTTTGGAGAAAAATTGTTGACCAAAGTTAGTGAAGATGTAACTGTTTCATGTAGTACTATAATAATATCCTGTACACCCCCACAATTGTACATGTCAAAAATATGATGATGATAAACAGTCTGATTATAATTACCATCACTCAATGATTTTTAATCAATGCTTTCAATTCCACACATGTGGAATTGATGACATATGATGCATACTATGAATTGCTCAAGGGATTCCTGTACACCCCTTGAGGGTATATATCAGGAATTTGATGATGATGTTCAACAGCATAATTAATTTTTTTCAGAGTTTTCACATAAGATTTCCATTTGATTTCTACCTGAACTCTCAGTTCTGTAAATAAAACTGATTTGAACACTGTCTTATATACTGCTATTCATTTGATCCCCACCATATCAGCTCTGATTATTGTTATCTATTTTGTATTTAATTTGCCTTCTTCACTAAAAAAAAAAAAAAGTACCTAGAAATAACTGACATTTTACTTGTTTTAAAGAGCTCTCTATTGAGAATGCAGTGATGTTTTCCATGTTCCTTCTTATTTTCGGTTTCATCTTTTTTTTTATTGCTGATGATACTTCATTTGTTACAGAAGTTACTCAATTTAGTCCTTGAGAATTTTAGTCTTCTTCTTCTTCTTCTTCCTAACATGGAATTTAGGCCAAGTGGCCTGTTCTGGTCTCATGCCATCTCTTTCTTGGTCTTCCGATTCTTCTTTTTCCACTTATTTTGTATCTGTATAATATTTTTGGTAGTCTGCTGTTGTCCATTCGATTTACTGTATTTTCTGGTGTATAAGACGCACCCTAGAAATTTAATACAATTTTCTGGAAAAAACCTAAACTTTACCTAAACCAAAACAACGCTCACAGGCTACTTTGACTGCATATGTACGAATCATTTTTGTTGAAATGGCAATGCCATTTTGCCGATTTTCTTGCACCCATTTCAAAACTTCGGTCTCTAGTTCTGGCCACTTCGCAATTTTTCCACGTTCCGTGCGCTTTTCATTATGCAAATTGTACAAAATCTCAATCTGACCACGGCAAGTTCTAATAATTTTTTCTGTAGGCGGAGGTCCAAAATGTCTTTCAGCTTCCCTATTCCCATGTTCTTCCGCATATTTTACAACCTGCAATTTGTAACTTGAAGTATATGAATGTCGCCTGTTTTTTTCCATCACTAAAATCTACGGGGAAATATCAAACAACACAAAATATCTCAACACGTCAACTCAATACTGATAAACATTGGTAACTGATTACTCGGATAAGATATTATGAAACTTGAATAGGGACTCCCCGTTCTTAGCCAATGACGCGCTAGAAGTCACGTGAAGGTCATGCATCAATTTGATTGCACCATTAACCACCTACAAAGATCTTGGAACATAAAAGAGAGTGCATATGACTTTGAAAAGAGGAAACAATCTTTACCTTCATTATATCAGATGCACCCCCATTTTTAAGACGAATTTTTAAGAAAAAAAAGTGCGTCTTATACACCGAAAAATACGGTAAATGTTCTAGCCATTTTTGTTTATACTGTCTTATGTAGTAATTGATTCGTTTTATTTTCAGGGATTGTAAGATTTCTTCGTTTGTTTTGTGGTCCCACTTAGTGTATCCAGGTGTTTTTCTAAAGAACTTCATTTCTGCTGTTTGAATTCATTTTTCATCTTTCCTTTTCATGGGAATTTTATTTCATGAGAATTTTAGTGGAATTAAGTGAAGAACATCATCTGTAGGAAGAGCTAAACTTAATCTCTCAGATTTTGATATCAAGTTCAATTCCACTTTCCACATAAATGATGAACAACAGAGGAGAGAGAGAGCATGCATCTTTGTAGTAGCTTGATTTTGTATCAAGCCATGTTCCAGTACATCCTTGAATTCTGACTGCTGACTTGAACTTAAATACAGGCTACATATTGCTATGTGTAACATACCATTTACAATGTGAAAACTGCACCATTTGGCTCAATGTTTCTCTTGGTAGTTTATAATATGCCTTTTTTGAATCTACACGAAGGCAGGCAGGCTTAAGTAGAGACTGATGTCATATTCTCCTGATTTCTTGACTGTTTGTTGTATAGTAAAATCTGATCATGACAACCTCTATTTGGACCAAACACAGCTTGTTCTTTTCCTAGCTTTCCCCAAACTTTAAGAGAGATCTCTTAAATATCAAATTTCATTACATTCTTATCCAGCTGATATATTTGTGTCTTGAAACTATCTTATGGTATTCAGCCCTACAGCCAGCAGCAGCAACATTAAATTAGTATTAATAATAAGAGAGACCTCCAGGGTGTTAGGGACTCATCGAGAGAGGCCACATACTACACGCACCAGCTAGCATACTTATTCTTGAATTCATTCGCACTGCTTGCACTCACAACATCCAATGGCATATTATTCCAATTCCACCCTATGAGAGAAAAATCGAGCCCTCACCTCCTCCTTAGCAGCATTCATTCTCAGCTTTCAAGGATGCCCTCTTTTCCTTCCCTCACCATCCATAAATTGAAAAATTCTATCAACTGAAATCCAGTATAATATTTTCAAAAGTTTGTAAGCCTTGATCATATCATTCCTCTTTCTCCTGTTTGCTACACCTCTGCAGTCTACAAATTCTCAATCTGTCTTCATAATCAGTATCCCACAATCCTGATATCATCTTTAATACTCTCTCCACTGTATCAGAATCACAACAGAAAACAGGAGACCAAAGCTAGACACAATAGTTCAAGTGAAGTCTTATCCAATTTTTCCAAAATCTTCACTACCACTCCTGAGATACTAACTGGTCGATAGTTGGATCATTTTGCACCACCCTTGTGCAATGGAATTACCATACATTCTTTCCATTCCTATGGAATCTTCCATGTTCTAAGACTCATATTAAACAGCACGGTATTTACATTTATAATGCAAAACATTATATTGTTTTACATTATGAGAAGAGGTCACCACCCAGACCAGTTTCAACCTTTTTTGAGGTCTCATCAGTGAGTAGGTAGACCTGGAATATCAAGGTTTTAAGTGAACAAGAACTTACATACCTCTATTATCGAATAGCCGAAGTGGTGTACTCCTATATTTAATGTTAATTACTAATTTAATAAGCCAAAAGTCTATTTTACCGGTGAACATGTTAATAGAAGGGGGATGGAAAATCCCTTTATGTTTTTAATAGCCGAATTAATAATCCACAGAGTTTCATGCTGAAAAAACTATCAGCAGGCCCAAGTATAAATGATCACTTTTTTCGGCATGAAACTCTATGGATTACGACGGATTTCGATCCGAGTTTCGTACCAGGCTATTAAAAACATAAAGGGATTTTCCATTCCCCTTTCTATTAACATGTTCGCCAGTAAAATAGCCTTTCGGCTTATTAAATTAGTAATTAACAATAAATATAGGAGTACACTACTTCGGCTATTTGATAGTAGAAATATGTAAGTTCTTGTTCACTTAAAACCTTGATATTCCAGGTCTACCTACTCACTGATGAGACCTCATAAAAGGTTGAAGCCGGTCTGGGTAGTGACTCCTCTCATAATGTAAAACAATATATATATACATCTCTTAGGAGCTGGGTTTTACATTATGAAAGAATATTAAAGTTAGTGAGGAATCTTGCTCCACCTTTGCATGGAGTTGCCCTGGTGTTGTACTACCCAAGTGATCATTTATATTTGGGCCTGCCGATAGTTTTTTTCGGCATGAAACTCTATGGATTACGATGGATTTCGATCCGAGTTTCATACCCGGCTATTAAAAACAAAGGGATTTTCCATCCCCCTTTCTATTAAGAATAACACTGATTTTGTATGTCGATTTATTACTATCGATGAGACTTGGATTCACCATTAACACACCAGAATCCAAACAGCAGTTAAAACAGTGGACAGAAGCTGGTTGTTCAGCGCCAAAGAAGACAAAGTCGGTTCCATCAGCAGGAAAGTTCATGGCATCAGTGTTTTGGGATGCTAAAGACATTTTGTTTATTAATTATCTTGAAAAGGGTAAAACAATAAATGGGGAATATTATTCCAATCTTTTAACCAGACTAGACAAAAAAATTTGTGAGAAAAGATCCAGTTTGCAGATGAAAGAAATCATCTTTCATGAGGACAATGTACCTGCCAACAAAGGTGTTTTGGGAATGGCAACATTAAGGGATCTGCACTACGAATTGTTGGAACATCCACCCTATTCCCCAGATTTGGCTTCCTCTGACTTCTATCTCTTCCCAAAACTAAAACTCTTCCTCGCTGGCCAGTGTTTTTCTTTGAATCAAGAGGTGATTGCAGCTGTAGAGGGGTATTTTGCAGATCTTACTGAGAACCACTACAGGGATGGGATAATGGCGCTGGAGCATCACTAGAATAAATGTATTAGTCTTAAGGGAGATTATGTTGAAAAATAAAAATAATTTTGAAATTATAAATTCGTTTTTTCATGGTTAGGCCAAGAACTTTTCAGACCACCCTTGTACAGTAATATATTTAGATTTTGCAAAGGCTTTTGATAGATTACCGCATGACAAATTAAATTGGAACATATAGTGTTAGATAGTAGATAAGTGTTGTATTGGAGATTGGCTGTCTGATAGGTATCAACAAGTTGTGTATAGAGGAGTGATATGGAGAGGAAAGTCACTTGTGTCATACCCTGGGGTGGGGTTTGTTTTGGGGCCATTGTGTTGAATTTGTATGTAAATGACATTGGAAAGGGTTTGAATGGTGATATAAAGTTGTTTGCAGATAATGCAGTTAGGGAGAGTTTTGAGAAGTAGAGTAGATGTAGCTTAACAAGAGGACCTAAATAGACTATCTGAATGGGCGAGTGTGTGGGGATGTCAGTTTAATGTTGCAAAGTGTAAGATTTTAAAATTTGGGAAGCAAAGATGGGATGCAGAGTATAGGACTGGTGGGGATATTTTGGAGGCAGTGGAGGAGATGAAGGATTTGGGGGTTGTGGTGGATAGAGACTTGAAATTTCATGCACAATTTGCTAAAATTGTGAGGATCACAGCAATGATGTGGAGAACACAGACACGTAGAAGGATGTTTTAACTCCATTATACAAGACTGATCAGGCTGCATATTGATTACTGTGCACAGATTTGGTCGTCAGGTTTTCAAAAGGATGGCGAGATGTTGAAGATGGTCGAGAGATGATTGACAAAGTTGGTTTCTGGTCTCTAGAATGTGGAATATGAGGACAGATTGAGAGAATACAAATTACAGAGCCCAGTGAATAGAAGGAAGAGGGGGGAGACATGATCGAGAGTAAGTTGGTAAGGGATAATTACCAGATTAACGTGGATGAGATTTCTCATAGAATATCTGGAGTCAGGGAGAATGAGAGGTCATCCCTGGAACCTGTATAAAGGTGGGCATGAGAAAAGGTGTAAGGTGTAGATTTTTGCATTGCCTGAGAGTGAGCGCAGGGATAGTGAACGCATTTAAGTCGAGGTATGATGAGCTGTGCATGTGAGAGTGGAACCTACCACGATGAGTCTATTGACTATGGAGGTCTGTTGATAATAATAGTAAACTATTACATAAGTTGGAACAAGTGGGAATGGATATGAAGCTGATGGACTGGATAGGGAGATGAAAGACAGACATTAGAAAACATATGAAGTTGAATAATCAATGAGAATGACAGGGATTACTGCAGTAGCCACAGAACTCTGTATACTAGGGTCACTACTCTCATTTGTATAGTAATGATATAGAAACAGGAATAATCAGTTGTTGCAGATGATGCAAAACCAGGGAAGCAAAAGTTGATACAAGTTTTTTTTAATATATATATTTATTTTTTTATTTATACCATACATGGAGGTCAAAAGATCCATAAGCACATCACTGCCATGTTTGAGGTGCCGGTAAAGGGTTAGAAGTTCGACTTTTTTATTATTATTTTTTATTTTAAGAGTTCTTTGAAGAACAGATTGTGGCTATTCAGAAATATTTTTAACTGTCCTCTGTTCCAGAGGACAGAGGTTAGTGAAATAAAAGAGGAAGAAGAAGAAAAGCAGTTTCAGCATGTTTTCAGTTGCACAGTCAATGAGTGCTGGGCAGCTGCTGCTCATGAATTAACAGGTGCAACAGAAAGCAAAGAAATGATGGTTGCAAGTTCTTTGGAGCAATGACTATTGAAATACCTGCAGAACAGATACAGGGTTGAAACGCTGCAGATAGAGATTGAAGCGAATCTGTGTGTGAGAGAGCGAGATCGTCTATGAGTCAAACTGCTTGCCTCTAAACAACATTAAGAATTTTTAGAGAAGTTTTTTAGGTGCTCCACCTCAAAGATGTGAGCAGTATTCTAAGCATGGACAAATTTGGGATTTGTATAGTGCTAAGAGTTGGTTGGATGTAAAATAACATCTTGAATGCCTAGTTTTTTGGTAACTCGTCATCTCATCTTCCTTTTTCCCTCTTTTACCTTGCAGCATCGAGGTTTATTAATCATTGGGCCTCAAACAGTTCACAGGAAAAGGTGGTCAACCCTACGCCCTGGTGTATCCTATGTCTGTAGTGTTGAGTTCTCAAGGCCGGTTTGCCTGCTTTGCAGGATGAAAAATCCCAGGATAAACGGGGGAAAAAACCCTACTGTCCACACCCAAGACCAGCTAACTTGGCAATGGCTGAGGAAGATCCTCCAGCTCCTCACGTCATCGAACCTAGGACACTCCTTCCCCAGCATATGGTTGCGAAGCACACAGCCACTAGGCTAACTGCACAGACGCTTTTTGGAAACTGAAGAAGCTATTTTTGAGATGTGTTTGTGCCAGGAGAGGTTGGAGGTGAATTCTAGTCCAAGCAGAGAGAGAGAGAGAGATGAGCTTCTCTGGTAACTTGTGTACTACTCAGGGTAAAGGAATGTGAGCTGAGATTTCTTTTACGAGAGAACAGGCAAGACTGTTTTAGTAGCATTGAACACGACCAGACTGTCTTTGTCCCATTGAAGGATAATGCATATATCAGTGTTTAAGGCACTAGTTGTAGATGAACTTCGTGCTTGGGATAACTGTGCAATGCATGGTTTGTCAAATGAGTAGGAAGAATGAATGAAGAGTACTATCAATTTACAAGGCTGTGGATAGAATTAGTGGTGATTGAGAATGGGTCATTTATATACATGAGAAAGAGGGTAGTTGACAGGACAGAGCCTTGAGGTACTCCTGCATTGGTGTTGAAGTTTCAGGAGAGGAAGCCATCAACCATGACACACAGTGAATGACCAGAAAGGAAGATAGCAATCCAATTACAGAGGGTAGCAGGTAAACCAAAGGATGGCAGTTTGTTTACCTATGGAAATGTCAAGAGAGAGACAGGACAAGTTTTGTCGAACCTTTCCATTGCACATATCCAGTGGTGGGTGTATAAGCTAAGAGGTCAGCAGCAGATCTTGAATGACAGAATCCATACTGACAATTGCAGATTAACTGATTTGCCTCTAGATAGTGGAGAAGTCGGCTATTGGTGACTTTCTCCATTATTTTGGAGATGAGGTGATGGAAATTGGTCAGTAGTTTGATGGTAGACTTCTATCTCCCTTTTTTTGAAATAAGCTGGACATGAGATTGCTTCCACATATTGGGATAAGTATCTACTATGTATAATAGATTGTATAGACGATACATGAAGGGTGTTAGCTCTAGAGCACAATGTTTGAAAACAAATGGAAAGATGCCATCAGGACAGGATACTTTTATGTGTCCAAGTTATTTAGTAATTTTCTGATGTCTTTTTGACGAAAATCTACAGGAGGCACACAATACTTGGATTCCAGTATGGTAGGTGGCATTTTCCATGGCCATCAATGCAGGAGTTTGAAGTAAAGAGGTCAGCTTTATCTTAGGTTTATCTGAAAAAGGAGGAGTAGACGTTCCAGAGATCATTCCATTTGGTACCTTCGAAATGCCAGATGATGCAAGGTCGAGTGTAGCTTAAGGAAGGGCATTCTGTGAGAGAGAAGACTTGTACAAGATTGTGGTCTGAGATGCTGAGAGGGGAGGTGACCTCTACAGAGTATTTGGAGGGAGAACTGGTTAATAAGAATTCCCTAATATTGGGTGAATGAAGAGGATTAACAGGAATTCATGTAGGTAGATGAATGGTTTGTGATTACTTATGACAAAGATTTCTGCCTCTTGTCCAGCTTGGTTGGTGGTGTTGGAAAAAGGAGAGCCAGTTGGAATTATGGTCATTGAGGTTGCCTAAGAAGATGACCTTCACTGTTTGGATGGCTTTGATTGTAGATGATTAAGTTTCATCGAGGGAACATGAAGAGGTCCAAGTAGTTATCGGAGTTTGGAGAACAGTAAATGCAGCTGACAAATATTACTAGATGGGACAAGGAAGCCTTGAGTCAGAGGAGGTTGAAAGCATGGGATTCTAAATTAACTCCTCTCTCTGGCATGCAATGTCTAATCTTACAAAGACACAGCTACCACCCTTGTAGCAAACGGAAATGAGTAGTGTGTAATTTGGTCAGTAGTGGATGTCAAGAGTAGGTGGTCTGGTCTGAATGACTAAGTAATGGTGAATGTAATTTATGTTCGTGTCAATGTCACAGATGTCAGTAAACTGGATATAAAAGTGAGTTTTTAATATGGAGATTCTGGCATGGTTTGTATAAAGTGATTGTTGGATTGTGTATTTTTTTTATTAGAATTCATTCTTTTTGTCGCGGTATCACTGTCATTGTTTGTAAGGTCCTTCCATCTACTCATGAATAAACTAGGTCCACCACTAGTTTATTCACGGGTAGATGGAAGAATAGAGACGTGCAGTGAGAGAAGATAAACTCTTGGACATGACATCCATACAGAGAGTAACTAGTCTCCTTGCCATAACATGGTCTTGACAGTACCTCTGCATACCACTACTCGGACTCCCTCTCCAGACACGATCTGACAGAGCATGTGGCAGTGGGATTATGCGCCAGTTGATTGGAAAGCCTCCTGACTCATTACTAACAGGTTCAGGCTCATGCACTAATTGGCAATCAGCCTACTGAACTACCATTTTAACTGATGTACTCTCAAAGGGAGGAGATTGTGGTTCTCTAAGTATGTATGGCATGTCCTTTAAAGGTATCATTCTCATTGTACAGAGAAAGGAAGGGGTAGAGAAAGCAGAATTCCTGCTCTGGAGACCAAACATGGCATATTGCCACGTTTGGTCTCCAGGACTCCAATAAGCTGATATTTCATTGGGCGATGAAGTCATCTACCACATAATAATCTAGTTGGCATTTCCTCAAAGTAGATGATATAGATAACCTGCAGGATAATTTAAATAAACCGGCATTGTGGGAAGAGGATAATTATAAATTTAATGTTGCAAAATGTTAGGTTATGCACTTTGAGTTGAAAAAAGTTATAACTAGATATCACATTGATGGTACTGGACTGAAATTGAGGATAGGGACTTGGGGATAATGGTAAACAGAGTTGAAGTTCTAAAAATTAAAGATACCAAGAAATGATATTCTTGGTTTAATCCTTTATCCAAGTGTAAGCAAACAAATTTTGCACCTGAAATATTTTCAGGCCTAGGGAAACTCGTATATAGAAGCTGCTGACTTCACATCACTTTCCTTAGTATCCCATAATGCAAAGCACATATCCTTATGGGTATGTATAATGCTAATGCATTATGAGAAGGGTCACTACCCAGACAATACCTCAATCTTGTCTGGGTAGTCCGAAGTCATAGTTTCTTATACGAGTAGCCAAAAGCGTCACACCTTATTATTAAAATACTCTGGATTAAAGGTAGATGTTGGAAGTTTTTCCACTTGGTTATACTATAAGTTAAAGATACCAAGAAATTATATACTTGGTTTAATCCTTTATCAGAGTGTATCACCTCTGGGTCTGGCTCGCACTGATGAGACCTCAATAAACATCGACACTGGTCTGGGTAGTGACCCTTCTCATAATGCATAGCATTATATATAACCATAAGGATATGTGTTTTGCATTATGGGATACTAAGGAAAGTGATGCGAAGTGATCAGCTTCTATATACAAGTTGCCCTAGTCCTGAAAATATTTCAGGTGCAAAATTTGTTTGCTTACACTTGGATAAAGAATTAAACCAAGTATATCATTTCTTGGTATCTTTAATTTATAGTATAATCAAGTAGAAAAACTTCCAAGAGTTGAAGTTCGGAGGACATATTGCAAAAGTTAGCAAAATAGGCTCAAAGGATTACTTGGATGTTGAGAAGCACACTAACAAGTAAAGATAGGAAGGTTATCATCCCTCTTTAAAAATTATGATTCAGCTGCATCTAGATTACTGTGCACAGACTCGGTCACCTATGTTTGTTAGGGATGAAGTGTCCAAGGGAGGAGAAGACAGAAAATTATAACTTAATGAAATGATTCTATAAAATTAACACAAATAAAATTTTCAATACCATGACAAATAGAGGGAAAACAAGCAGTCACCCCTGGAAGTCGTATGAGAGTGTGGAGTAGACATTTTGCCTGGAGAATAGTGCATTGAGTAGAATGGATTGCCTGAAGTAGTTATGAGTTCCCTAACAGTGAATGAGTTTAAGGAGAGCTATTGTGAGTATTGTAAGTATTGCATGCATAAAGATTAGTGCAAGTCCCTGCAATAAGTCTTGTGACTCCATGACCCATATAACAATAATTATTATGACTGGACCTTATTTTAGACATAGCTCTTCAATTGTAAAAGTCATGTGTATCACATCAGTATTGTTATAAATTTAACACAAAATATTTTATTCTACTTTATTCTGCCATGATATCTTTGTAACAATGATAACTACAAAACTTGACTAAAAATTTTGGAAGCAAAACTTTTCTTAAATGATATTTTTTTTACTACTTCATATTTATTCCCTGAAAACTGTATAAATTTAAATTCAGTGTTATCAATATCCCACCCCTTTCTTTCCTTCTAGCCTGTTCCAATCTTTGATTCATCTATGGTACTGACGTGCTATGAGCACAACTTGATCCATCTTTTGTATTAGAAATTATTATAAAGTAAGTAAGATGGAAATGCAGCAAAACATTTAATTTTTGTTGTTTATTATATGCTTAAAACAATGCAATAGTCACTACAACATTTTACAAAGTTTTTTATTTTTAAATTCTATCTTTAAGTGATCATTATCTAATATTACTTACTTGTGAAGACAGTGCTAGTCCATTAACTTCTGGTTTTATCATTTCTCTGGAAAAATATTACATAACTTGAACATAATAATAATAATAGTCCAATTTTTAAATTGAATAAAGAAATGTAATGACAGACTCAGGTGTTAATGTTTATTCATATTGTTCTAAAGCTGCTGGTTAGAAATTAAGTGAAATATTATTTTAGTGCATTGGTTGGCAGAGTGGTTAGCGTATCCACTCTCCAGCAAAGAGGCTGCGGGTTCGAATCCCACGTAGGCATGGATGTTTGTGACTCGCGCATTCATTCACCCAAGTATAGATACACTCTCCCAATATGGACTGAGTCACCATGGGAATAGTAGACCCAAAACCTCCATCAATGGGAGAGGCATTCACTCTGCAGTGGGTAGAAAAATTGGCTGTTCATCACACACACACACACACACACACACACACACACACACACACACACACACACACACACACACACACACAGGTCTCTTTTTATGCGGTAGATACACTCCACAGAAAACCGCATATAAAAAATCGCACAAAAAAGGCCTAACTTACGTTGAAAAATTAGGGATACGTTCCACAATTTTCTAAAACTGCATAAAACCGAAGCGATGAACTAAAATAAACCTAAAACTACATAAAAAAGTTTATGAAAATTAAGGAAATAAGAATGCCTAAGTTGGTTTTAAAGCTTTATTCATTTAATTTTATTGAAATGTGAAATTTTTTTTTTTTTTAACATTTTGCCATCAGAATTATCATCACTATTAGGCAATATTCGGCAACGTTTGCGAACTGGTACAAAATCACTTTCATCACCAGAAGAGATAGTCAGCATCAGATCTGTATGGTCAAGGCTTCACAAACAGAATTACTGTAGCTTCACCCTTGTTCTGTGCTGATTTTTTTTCTTCTGACAATGTAATCAATGATTAAACTTTGCGATGATGATTTCACTAATTTTTTAAATTTTTGATACAGCTCACGATATCCAGACATACAGTTCTTCAGCTCACGTTGGAATTTAAAGGCTTGTTCAGAATTTGTGTCATTAACAAGAAAATGATTTTCCAATTTATTGCACAGTTCAAGACCTCAAATTATATTTGCAGTGAGGGGGACAGGTTTTCTTCTGCTTCACTATCATTTTCTGAATCTTCGACAATATCTAAAATTAATCGATATCCAATAATATCATAGTCACTTAAGGCGTTATCCACAAGCAATTCGTCTACATCATTCTGGCTAAATGTATCAAAACCTCCACCAATTTCATGTGCCAACATAATGATTTCAGCTGATAATGTAGATGTTTGCATGGTTGCACTGTTTGCAATACATCCAGGCCAAGCTGCTTTCCAGCAAGCATTTAAAGTTTGTGGTCTTATTTCAGTGATAACAGATGCAACATGATTTATGCAGTCCAAAATAGAAAATTATTTCCAAATGTCAGTTACTGTTAATGATTTCATTTTCTAGTTTATCCAATATAAATCGAAAAGTGTGCTTAAAATAATATTTTTTAAAAGTAGCAATTATGCCTTGATCTAATTGCTGAATAATGCTCGTTGTATTGGGTGGAAAAAACACTACCTGCACATTTGGATCTTCTAAATGCGGATGAGTTGGTGCATTGTCAACAATTAATAAAACTTTAAAATCGAGAGTTTTTTGTTTCATATATGTTCTCACTTCTGGTACAAAGCAATTATTGAACCATTCAGCAGTAAATAAAGCAGTTGTTACCGAGGCCTTTGTATCAGCCATCCAATGTACCGGCAGATGTTTTAGATCTTTGCCTTTTAGAGCACGTAATCTTAGAAATCGATTTACTAGGAGGGGTTTCAACATTAGATCTCCTGATGCATTGCTACAAAGTAACAACGTTACTCGATCTTTGCTTGCTTTAAACCCACTCACTTTTTTCTCAGACTTTGCGATGTAAGTTCGACTAGGCATTTTCTTCCAAAACAATCCTGTTTCATCAGCGTTAAACACTTGATTGGGACAACATACACCATCTTTAGACGAAAATTCTTTATTAGCCTGGGAAGCAGAAGTAGATGGCTCCAATTGCTTCATCTGTTCATATAACTGAACAGCTTTTTGTTTAATTAAATAACCACTTATAGGAATTTCCCTTTGAGTTAATTCTTCAATCCAAATTATGAGCGTTCATTCCGTGTTTTCTAATAAAGCATCTCTTGAATACGATGATAATTTGGCACTTAGTTTTGTGCCAGAAATGACAGATTTTCTTATTGCGACTTCATTCTTTTTAATTGCTCTTATAGTAGATTCGCCTAAATTAAAATGTTTACCAATCACCGTGGATCCCTCTCCTTTTGCTAAGTGATCTAAAATTGCAATTTTCATTTCCAAAGAAATTGCTTTTCTTTGGTGCTTTTTTCCTCCATTGGGCCAAATTAACAATTAATTATATGAATACATTACAAAACAACCAAGGTGTTCCATGAAAACTTCAGGATTTGTGAAGTGTTTCCATCATAGGAAAAGTTTGGAAACGCTGGATTACCCTATTATCGGAATGGATTCTCCTTCTGTTGACATGCGCAGAAGTGTAGAAAGGTCTCATATCCGTGGGCGTGTACTGCATAACTTCAAATCCGCATAAAAAGAGACCCGAGTGTATATTGATAAATATAATTAAATTTTGACCGAGTTTGGACTCCTGGCTTCTTTGTTATTCTGATATAGTGGAGAGAATGCAAAGGACAGCGTTAAAAATGATATCAGAATTGTGGAATACTGATTATGAAGACAGATTGAGAATTTGTAGACTGCAGACACTAGCAAACAGGAGAAAGAGGGATGATATGATTGAGACTTACAAACTTCTGAAAGGGACATACTGGATTTCAGTTGATGGAATTCTTCATTTTATAGAGGATGGGAAAGAGCAGGAAGGCTTCCTTGGAAGCTGAGAATGAATGATGAATGCTGCTAAGAAGGGGGTGAGGGCTAGATTTCTCTCTCATAGGATGGTGCATGATTGGAATGGACTGCCATCGGACGTTGTGTGTGCATGCAGTGTGAATGAATTCAAGTATAAATAATGATAGCTGGTGCATGTAGCATGTGGCCTCCCTCGATGAGTCCCTGACTCCATGTCTCATAATAATAATAATATTAAAACTTTCAACTGTCTATCCAAGATTTGGATTTCCAAAGAGTATACAAGGCAATCACATATAAAATTTCTGCATGTAAGAAGTGACTTGAGAAAAAAAACTTTGGCTTAGTGTTCTGCTTATTTTGTAGCTTGTATAGGGTCGGTCCGAGAGTATCTGATGCCCCTAGGCAAAGAAAATTTAGGTGCCCCTATACATTTTCTCTCTCTATATATTTTGCCATACTCACACAAGCACACCTACACATGTGGATATTTATAAAAATAATATCGTTATGAACATTAAAAAAATTTATTGACGGCTTGACTTAATTCAGTTTATTATTATTAATCAAGGTTTTACTAATCTTTTTCGAAGGTTGTAATTTTTCCCCGAACTATGTAGCAAAATGTGGCGCTCCAAAGTCTTAGCGCCCCTAGGCAACTGACTAGGTTCACCTAATGATAAAACCGGCCCTGAGCTTGTAACATCTGAAAAAAAAACCTTGAAAGTGCAAAATGCAGAATACTTGCCTTCTGTTTAAAAATTGCGGTAGTGCAACATCATTTTCTTTTTTTAAAAAATTTTTTGCTTCCAACTCCTGCATATTATCTGCACATTGCAAATTATCTCCCACAACACTTGGAACAGTTGACTTCATGCAGTATCTGCTGTCATCTACAAGAATCCTGAACTTAAGCATTAAGTCTTTTGGTCCTGATAATATCTTTCACGATTTATGCTTAATAAACAACCATCCCTTATTATCTTTACATTTTTTTCCAAGTTATATAGCTGACTACAACTGGATGGGTCCAGTGGATCACCCCTCAGATATGGAGAGAAGCTGAAAGATAAGCATGGTAACTTGACAAATAAGCAGTCCCCTGACCAACAGCAACAATGCTATCAGGGGTGGTGCAGTAGCCTTTGGCAAAGCCTCTCAAACCAAAATACTACAGAACCCTAGACGACAATGTGATATGGCACCCTATGCCACCACTAAATAAGCATGAAAAAATAATTCCAAGGGGTCTAAATGCTAACAATGATATCCTAGATTCTACAAGAAATGAGCATACACCATCAAAGCAGATATACAGGCTTGAACATAACTTGAGTTAATAAGGTTGATGTTCATACAAAGCAAGCACAAAGTAGACATTGCTGCTCTGCAAGAAACACACTACATCTCACAAGAAAAATATTACCATTCCTAGTTACATCCTTCTCACTGATAAACCTGATGAAAGACATTGCCTGGTAATCTATACAAAAGCAAATCTAGAAAGCATCTCTGGGACATTCACAAAACGACTATCATTACTATCCACCTGCACAACTTCTCAGTCTACAATATACATAAACTTTCTCTACTGACCAAACCCTGCACTTCTCAGCCAGCCCATTCTCACATCATTCTAGGGATTTCAATGCACACAGCATATTATGAGGATACAATAATGATAACAACCCAGGCCTGCAACTGACAGACTGGATGTTAACAAACAATCTCTAACTTCTCCATGACAGTTAGAAACCTGGAACATTTAAATCTGGAAGATTGGGATCACAGAATCCTTGAATTCAGCTTTACTACCACTGACAAGAACTCCTTTCTCACTTCAACCTATCAAGTACTGCCTACTTTTCCCCACAGCCAGTAGAGACTTTATTTAATTACTATATGATTTATAACCCCTAGAATAAATAGCTTTCCAGTACCTTGATGGAATCTCAGGAAAGGAAAATGGCAAAAATTCACTGAATTCAATGAAAACAACATCGACTTAATTCCACCTATAATTGATAATTATGAACAATTCACTAAACATCTTATAGCATCTTGCAACAGACACATTCCAAGAAGATTTAGAAAGAACTATATGGCATACCAATAGTAGTAGTAGTATTTTTGGCAGAATATGAACAACAGAACCACACCACTTCTGTCCTATTAATTCCTTGAATAATGGTAGAAGAGCTTACTGGCAAGAAGAAACGAACAACCTCAACTTTAAGGTTGTTCATTTCAAGTCATAAGGCTTGGTCTGCTTTGTCAACTCAGAGGCAAACCATCACTCCAAACAGAACTAAAGTAAAAGAAAATCAGAACTGTATTGCAGAAATCTTAACACAAAAAAAAGCTAAACCAAAATTCCCTCAGATACCAAAAAAAAAAAGATCCAGTCTTTACAAAAAAGTTTTCTCATCATGACCAACATCTATCTACAGCAAGCTCCACTTCAGTAACTCTAGATGAAACTAATGCAGCCCTCAAACTAACTAAAACAGGTAAATCCCCAGGCACTGATGGTATCCTAGATTTTCTTACTCACCCTGTCCAAAGTGCAAAAACCTGTCAACCTAATTTCTTCTCCTCAGTAATAAACGAACAACTCCCAAAACTTTGGCATGAATCAAAGATAATAGCCTTGCCAAAACTCAAGTCAACCGATGACCCTAATAACCACCACCCTACATCACTGCTGTGCATTCCTTAGAAACGTTTTGAAAGGATTACCATTTCTGGGGATTCTCCAAAAATAGAAGCCATCTTACCCAATAAACAAGGCTGAGTTTAGACTGGCAGAAGCTGGGTAACAAAGGGTTTAAAAACATGTACTGCCTTCATAAACCTAACATCAGCTTATGGCACTGCATGGAAGAAAGGCTTACTGTATAAAACAGCCAAAATAATCAACTGTCAAAAAACTCAGAGTACTAAACAAATGCTCTCTGATAGGAAAATAAAAGTTAATCTGAATTTACAAAAATAAAAAGAATATTTATCCTACAGGATGGACTGTCACAAGGATCCGTTTGTCCCACCTCTATTAAACCTCTACACAAGTGACATGTCTCCAATAGTCAGATGAAAGATTATCTACACTGACAACATAGCAATCACCATCCAAATCAGCATCTTCCAAGGCATTGAGGACACATTGTGTAAAGATCAGAGCTCATGAGCAAAACTACCTTAAAACTTGGGAACCAATGTTCCCCTCTAATGTTTGCTGGCCCATGTGTGAATGAAAAACATTTTGTGTGCATGTTTCCAGTCTCAGACTCAATGTGTGACACATTAAGCTACCTCTTATTTATAATATACAGCAAAAAATAAAATCAAATAAAATGACGAAATTACTTCCATGTTTGTAAACAAAGTTAATGTTTCATTTATCTGAGTTATAAAACAGTAGACTAGCTTTCTCATGCTGACTAGGTATGGTTTATGGTATGCATTTATGCATAAACTAATGAAAAACAAACTAAATTTGCATCTCAACTCAACAGCACGAAACAGTAGTGCTCAAAACCTAAGGATGAACTACAATTTTTACCTGTACATGAAAAAACTTTCATGACTACAGCAAAATGTAGATAAATTTATTGCAGCATAGTAATAATTTATATTACACAAAAAATGTGTTATAAATTTTGTACAAATTAAATTGTGGCAAAAGTTACAAATTTCCTAAGAATGTAGTTAAGGAATTATTGTACAGTAGTTATAGAAAACTATGCAGAGAGAGAGACATTTCAATATGTTCAACATGTTTCAATATGCGATGCATCTCTCAAAATATCATACCAAGCTCAGCACCAAATGATTTAGGAGTTCTTAAGACAAAAAGGCCAACTCCTCCTTCAGAGCATGGATAAGGAGTTGTCTGTTTTCTGGAGGGAAATTTCAAGCAGCAATGCATCTCCATATTGCACCCCAAACGTGTTCTATGAGGTTGAGATCTGGGGAGTATGCTGGCCACTCACAATCGATTAATATCCATAGCTTCCAGAAGTATCTCTAATGCTTGTGTACAATGCGGTGTGGCATTGTCATCCATAAAAATGAATTCTTCACCCACAGCACCAATGAACAACGAATATGACACTGAAGAACTTTGTTACAATATCGTTCACCAGTCATAGTTCCTTTTTTTAGAACTTGTAGCTGTTGTGCGTCCATTAAGCATAATGCCTCCCCACACCATAACCACCATAACTATCCCTTTCAAGAACATTCTCGTGATCGTACCACTTCATGTCAGATTGAGTGCTAGAATCAGAGGAAAGACTAAAACAACTGTCACCTGTAGAAAGTACATTAGCCCATTGGTGTTTTGTCCAATTTTTATGGATACAACGCCACTGAAAACATTCTTTACCATGAGCTGTGGATAAAGGAATGCAGACTACAGGCCTTCAGGCATCTAGCCACAGTTTGTTGAGATATCCAAGTACCTGTGCTTGAATGGAGTTGACTTGCAAGCTGACCTGCCATGCTACATCAATTATGTTTTGCTGTTATAACTAAAAAATTTGTCTTCGTGCTCTGTGGTAGAGTGAGGGCAACCTCTTAGCAAATGTCTGTCTAGCAATATCAATAATTCTGTAGCTTTCTTCAAGCTTTCCAATAATTCTTCCTAGAGTGAAATCATCTAGTTCATGTCTTTGAGACATTACAAGGCATCCAAGTTATCAACTTTATTCATTCACGAAAACAGCTTCCTTCAAAACACAATTCGCTTAGTGTTTAGAATTGTTTTCGCATTTCATCCTGTTGAGTGTTACCATGTGACCCCTTTGCATGCGATTCAAAAATTTGAATGTGTACCAAGCGCGGGCACCTAGTCTTTTTCTTGTGTGTGCAATTAATGTTCAGTGCCTTTCCAAAAACGTTTTTTTTTGAATCAAGTGTGAATAAAACAAACAGGAAATGAAAAACAAATGAAAACCGCTTTACAGTATAATTTACCTACGGATTAGTCCTGCTAATTATACAAATTTTTTTTTACACGGAACTCAACAATTAATCACAAGTTGATTTATGATACATCAAAAAATAAAGAACTATTTTAGGTATATTTTGGTAAATTTTAATCAAAAATTACAGGGATATAATCGGGTACAGGATACAATTTCAGAATTTATTTGTTCGTTTCCGGGAAGATCTGAAGGAACCCGAACAGAAGATGACATACATTCATAATTATATATACCATTCTGTACCATTCATTGTTCATTTAAACTCTTATCTCATATTTTTTTGACATCTTTTAGGCGCCTTTTCTCCTGTGGCACCTGTGTATATATTGCACATGCCACCAGCCAGGCCTGTGTGTACCTTCTTTCTACTCGAAATCATCATCTTGTATAACTGATGATTTTGAGTAGAAAGAAGGTATTGTCTGAATTTGCAGTTGAAATCTTAAGAAATAGTGTTTGTACTTAGGTTTTGGATACCAGTGTACTATTATGTACCTGGCAAATTAATAAGTACTGTGAAAATTTTGCTTCCCTAAAAATTCAACCTGAATAGACATATTCAACCAGAATAAGACTATATTTTTAAACTTTTATGTGACCTGCCTTATGTGTCAACTTCAAAACATTAGGCAAATTTGAACATGCCTTGACATGATATTAATTTATTTAAAAAATGAAATTAAGTTTGAAAAAAAAACAAAAAAACTGAATACTCTTGAAAAAGTTGAAAACTATACTAATCAGGAGAGTGAGAGAATGGGTAAAAACTTAGAACTTGCAGATATACACTTGTATATTCTATTCATGAAGTACTCTTTGCCATCCTATTTAATAAGTTTAGTTGAGGAATATATATATATATGAAGGAGGTATTATTGTGTGTGAGTGTGTGTGGGGGGGGGGGGGGAGGTAGTAATACGATTTCCAGACAATACTGGAAAAAATATTTTTCTAATGCATTTTCTAAAAATTAGACGTACAAGATTTTTCATTCAACATTCCTATTCCTGTGTTATGCTGGTCTTATGCAAAAAAAAAAAGTTCAGTCTTCTCAAACCCATTCACAGTACTGTAATACTATTAATTTCAACAACTTTATATTTGAGACTGTAAATGAAATTTTACAAAATCAACTTTGATATTACCAAAATTTGTTACTCAGAGATTAAAGGTGAAATAAAAAGTTTTACTTTTAATATCTACTAAGGTAGAAGTGGAGGAATTTTTTGAGGCTTTAGAAAAAGCAACTGACACAATGAAAAAGGAAAAGTTGGTCCTTGTTGGGGATCTAAATAGCAGAGTAGGAAATGTTTGTGAGAAATATAAAAATATTTTGGGAAAATTTGGAGAAAAGAGCAAAGCTAATAATAATGGCAAATATCTGTTGGATTTCTGCTCAGGACATGGACTGGTTATTACTAACACCGTGTTCCAACATAAAAATGTGCACAAATTCCCATGGAGAGAAGAGGCTAGGAATAAGAAAAGTCTCATTGACTATGTTATTGTTGATAGTGATGTTTTCTCCCTGGTGCAGGACACCAGAGTGTACAGAGGATTTGAAATTGGAAGTGATCACTATTTAGTCTTGAGCAGAATAAAACTGAATTTCATATTGAAAAGAATAACATGTAAGAAAGTCTTAAAGCGAATAAAAGTTGAGCAGCTCTCAGATGTGAACTGTAGACTAAAATACAGAAAGATTATTGGAAAGAAAATGAAAGAGTTTGAGAACAGGAATCAAACCTTGGAGATTCAGTGGCAAACTCTGAAGAAAACATTGATTGATTCTGCCAGAGAGGCATGTGGTGAGGTTGTGTGCAAGGATAAAAAAATCAGAACTCCCTGGTGGACACAGGAAGTTAAAGAGGCAGTGAAGGAAAAGAAGAAAGCATATCAAAAGTTCATGGCAAATAAGTCAGCTTTTACTCTTACAGAATACAGAGACAAATGTAAGAAAGCTAAACAGTGTGTAAAACTAGCTAAACAAAAGTCATAGGAGGACTTTGGCAAGAATACAGAAAATAAATATCAAGAAGGTGGCAAAATATTCTGGAGGTTGTGAAGAAGCTTAGGAATGGAGGAAAGAATGCTGTAAAAGGAGTTAGAGATGATAAAGGTGACATGAAAACAGGAGAAAAAGATATCCTTGAAGTATGGAGTAATTACTTTGAAAAACTGCTAAATGAAACAAGCAGTGATGACAGCACAGTGATAAAAAACACTGACCAGGCATGCAGTCAGGAATACATATCCATACTTGAAGTAGAAAAAGCCATCAAAGGCTTGAAATGTGGAAAGGCAGCAGGAGTAGATGATATTCGACAAGAAATGCTGAAGTATGGTGGTATAAAAGTCTTACAGTGGCTGCACTGCATAGTTCAGAAAGCGTGGACTGATGGACGAATTCCCGATAATTGGAGTAGAGCTCTCATAGTACCCATATATAAAAAGGGAAATAAAACTGAATGTGAGAATTACAGAGGTATTTCCCTACTGAGTGTTCCTGGCAAGATCTATGCAAGTATACTTGAGAAACGGTTGAGAAGAATTGTGGAAGAAAAGCTTAGTGAAGAACAATTCGCTTAGTGTTTAGAATTGTTTTCGCATTTCATCCTGTTGAGTGTTACCATGTGACCCCTTTGCATGCAATTCAAAAATTTGAATGTGTACCAAGCGCGGGCACCTAGTCTTTTTCTTGTGTGTGCAATTAATGTTCAGTGCCTTTCCAAAAACGTTTTTTTTTGAATCAAGTGTGAATAAAACAAACAGGAAATGAAAAACAAATGAAAACCGCTTTACAGTATAATTTACCTACGGATTAGTCCTGCTAATTATACAAATTTTTTTTTACACGGAACTCAACAATTAATCACAAGTTGATTTATGATACATCAAAAAATAAAGAACTATTTTAGGTATATTTTGGTAAATTTTAATCAAAAATTACAGGGATATAATCGGGTACAGGGTACGGCTGGATTCAGGTCAGATAGAGGCTGTCAGGACCACATCTTTACTTTACGACAAATAGTGGAGAAATCATGGGAATATAACAAAGATCCGTATTTAAGTTTTGTCCATCTGGAAAAGGCATATGACAAGGTGCAAGCGAGAAGCTATTCAATGTGCTACAGTTACATTTTGTCAATGGGGCATTATATCAAGCAATACTTTGTCTTTATTTGAGTTGTAAGTCAGCAGTTAGAATTGAAGGAAGTACAGGAAGATGGTTTAATGTTAAATCTGGTGTGAGACAAGGATGTACATTATCCCCTCTGTTATTCATTATCTATATGGATTACATTATGGTATTAAACGTGATATCAAAATTGGAGCTTGTTAATGTCAGCTCATTGCTTTATGCGAATGATGTTATACTTCTAAATAAATCCGCTACAAGTCTGCAAGATTCTCTGACTAAATTGAATAGCTGTTGTAATAGATATGGCAGGAAGGTCAGCAATAAAAAGACAAAGACAATGAAAATAGGCAGAATCATTGAAAATGTCAACTGTGTTGTGAATGGAGAACCTGTGGAACAAGTAAAACATTTCAGTTACTTAGGCACGATTTTTAGTGAAGATGGTAAATTAAATATAGAAATAGACAACAGAATCAGCAAAGCTGGTATGGTGGGAAGTCAATTGAATAAATTCATATGGAATAAGAGAGAAATTAGTCGGAACACTAAATTAGCTGTATACAAGACAGTGTTCAAACCAGTTTTAACTTATGGATCTGAGAGCTGGGTCAGAAGTAAAACACTTGACCAAAGACTAGAGACCGCAGATATGAGAGTCCTGAGAAAGATTAGAGGCGTGAACAGATGGCATCAATGGCAATATCATATTAAAAACGAGGATATTAGGAAAGAACTTGACATTGTCAGCATCCAGGAATGCGTTAGCAGAGCTAATCTCGGGTGGTATGGTCACTTAAATAGAATGGGAGAGGAAAGATTAGCAAAACAAGTGTTCTCTGCCAGGTTGGCAGGAAAATGACCCATAGGAAGACCAAGATATAGGTGGATTGATGCGGTACAAAGTGCCTTAGACGATAGAAATATAAGATCTGATAATGTTGGAGTCTTGACAAGTAACAGACTGATTTGGAGGAAAATTGTAGATAGGAAGTTAGTAATGATGTAAATTTTCCATGTAGTACTGTCATATCCTGTACACCCCTTGAGGGTACATGGCAGGAATTTGATGATGACTTTTAATAAAGATGTTTCAATTCTTATCATAAGCTTCTCTACCGAAGTTACTATTATTATTACTACCCCAAAACCTAATGGAGTCAAAGACTCATCTGGAAGGTCCTTTTATCACACACACATCTCATCATACTGTGTCTTAAACACACTCAAACTCCTTGCAGACACCACACTTTCATGCAAGGCATTCCAATCATTCATAACTCTGCACGAAAAAACCTGCCTCTCACTTCTCTAATCACACCCTCTTTATACAGTTTCCAGGGATGACCTCTGGTTCTCCCCCTGATCTCCCGCTATTCTCTATAGAACTTCTCAACCATTGATCTTATAACAACCCCTTACCAACTTGTAGGTCACTATCATATCTCCCTTCTTCATCAGACTCTGCAAATTACATCTTCTCAATCTTTCCTCATACTCAACATTATAGAGGTCAGAAATTAAAACTACCTTAGTCAGTCACCTTTAGACCCTTTCCAACATCTCCCTTCTAAAAAACCGGTCACCAAATCTGGGCACAATAGTCAATGTGTGGCCTAATCAAAGCCTATACAACGGAACAAGAATCTCCCTACTTCTACACGTCAGTGTCCTCTGCATCATTCCCAGAAGCCTTTGTGTTGTCTTCACAATTTTGGCGATGTGTCCCCTAAATTTTAGATCCTTATCCACTATCACCCCGAGATCTCTTATTTCCTCTACCTCCAACAATATATTCTCACCAAGCATAAATTTTGCATCTCATCTTTGTTTTTCAAATTTTAAAACCTTGCATTTTGCAACATTGAACTCACACCCCCATTTCCGTGCCCAATCACTCAATTTATTCAGGTCGTCTTTCAAGCCCACAACATCTTCACTACTCGTTATGGTTTGTCCCAACTTTGCATCATCTGCAAACAACTGAATATCTCCATCCAAATCTTTGCCAATATCATTAATATACAAGTTAAATAATAACGGCCCTAAAACAGACCCCTGAGGCACTCCACTAGTGACTTTCCTTTACCTGGATATCGCACCCCCATACACAACTTGTTGATACCTATCAGATAGCCAGTCTCCAATCCAATGCAGCAATCTAATATCCAACCCCACTTGCTCTAGTTTGACTGTCAACTTATCATGAGGTACTCTATCAAAAGCTTTTGCAAAATTCAAGTATATTACTATGTATCCTTCTCCTCTGTCCAAGGAAGCAGTCACTTTATTGTAATAAGTAAGTAGATTACTAAAACATGACCTCCCTTTAGGCAAATCCATGCTGTCCATCAAAGTTTATACCATTGTTGTCAACCCAACTCTGGATCCTAGTTCTCACAAGCTTCTCCAACAACTTAACCACAACACCTGACACACAGATAGGCCTATAGTTTGACGCTTGAGTTCGATCACCTCCTTTATGAAGTGGCACAATCTTGCCCTCCTTCCGCTCTTTAGGAACTTGGCCAAGTGCAAGACTCGTATTAAAAAAATATGTCAAGGCAGGTGTGAACTCTCTGGCACATTCCTTCAGAATACACGGTGATATATTATCAAGTACCACAGCCTTATTTACATCTAGTTTACTCAACTCCCCAAACACCTCTTGCTCACTTACAGTCAGTCTCTCCTCCCCATCATCAACTGCTCTCAATCTCTCCATGAAGTCACATTCACAAGGCTGAAAGATCTTTATGAACTGCTCATTAAGTATCTCCACCACACATTCTGCAACAGCTTTTGTGTTGTCTTCACAATTTTGGCGATGTGTCCCCTAAATTTTAGATCCTTATCCACTATCACCCCGAGATCTCTTATTTCCTCTACCTCCAACAATATATTCTCACCAAGCATATACCATTTCCTCCAATCAATGTCATCCTTCCATAATCATTCTTTCTTTTGCTGGCTATATATCGAAAGAACTCCTTAGGATTCTTTTTGGCTTCTACCTGCTGTTCATACCTCTCTTTAGCTACTCTCACCAACCAAGTCACCCTCCTTGCCTGGTCTTTGTAGACCTCATGAAATTGGTTATTTCGACTTCTCTTATGCTGCCTCCCAAAATGCCCTTTTTCTCTGTATTGCATGCTTAATCTCTTTATTCATCTATCTCACATCTACCTTATTTAACCTTCTCACCCTTGGAATACATTTAGACATTGCATCTACTAAACAGTTTTTGAAAATCCCCCAAGCTACATTGATCTATTTTCCAGCTAACTCCTCATTCCACGCTACACCTGCAAGCTGTCTCCTGAGCTCTTCATAATCACCCCCCTTGTAGTTCCACATATACCCTTTTCTCACAGGGGGTCCTTGCACTGCTTGCAACAACCCAGGTAATCACCTCATGGTCACTCTCACCAATTGGTGGATGATTTGACACCTCATTTATAATTACATCCTCTGATGAGATGACCAAATCCAAGACCCTCAATCCTCGTGTGCCCTCTGTTACATACTGTCTGAGGTAGTTATCCCTCAAAAACTCATTTTCTTTACTTCCAGTTGCTATCTCATCATTCCAGTCTATATTGCCATAATTAAAAACACCCATAATGATCACCCTTTTCTTATTTGCTTGGCTAATTTGACTATACATTTCACTATCACCACCATCCACATTACCAGGTCTATAACAGCATCCCACCAAGTATTTGATTCTATTCACCTCTATCTCACACCATACTGCCTCAAAACTACTGGCCCTATTTCCCTCTTGCATCTCTACTTTGTATGGACATAACTCTTTCTCTATCATCAATAGCACTCCCCCCCCACCTTTTTACCCCTTCTATCCTCACGAAACATATCATATCCTTCCATCTCTATTCCTGTCAGGATGTCGTCCTCTTCCAACCATGCCTCACTTATTCCGACAATCTTTGGGTGAACAGATGCAATTAGTGCAACCATTTCATCTGCCTTGTTTCTTATACTTTTAGCATTGATATACAAACACAACAGCTCATTTCTGGATCTACAGCTTGTTCCACTGATACCACTCACTTGATGTGATCTCTCCATGCTAGACTGGGACCATTTCCCTTTCTGCTTCTTCATTTTAGAACCCTTTGCAATTTCAACTGTTTCCTCTTGATCCCTGGTCATCCCATTCCTTTCCTGCCTATACATGCTCTCACCTCCTCTTGGAGCATCCATCTTTCTCACGCTATGTACCCCTGTCCACCCTGAGCCTCCCTGTTTCCCTGCTCCTCTTGCACACCCATTCTCTCATTTTCTATACTCATACCACTCACTTCCCCATTCATATCCACTTCTTCAATCTCATCTGTCTTACTCTCCTGCTCTTCCACATCACATCCCACTCGATCTGATTCATTCTCTCTATTCACTTCTCTACCTTCCAGCAGCAGTCTCTCCAAGCGACTCACACTATAACCACTCAAATGCAGTCCATCGCTCCCATACAGCTCACTTCGTCCCTCAAACTCATTCCACACATTAACAAACCGTACTCCCATCTCCTCACACATTTCAGCCAACATATCATTCATAATCCTTGCTCTCTGCTTCATTTCACCACAGTCATACACACTGTGGGGAAATGAAGTGAAATGTGGTGAAACTAGGCAACACACTGACTACCCTTCCTGTCACAGTGTTCTCTTTAATCCTTCCAAGCAGCCTCCTGATATACATTCTGACATGCTCTTTTTTCTCTCTCAAATCATTTGTATGAATTAATACTATTAACTCTTTTGCTCGCTCCTGCCTCATATCCAATGCCTCAATCACTGTACTCATTTTGCCGCCTGGAAAACATACCTTGTGCAGTCTATCCTGTAGCACACCTTTAATAGTGGAATCGCCATACAACGCCACTCGCTCATCTTTCATTAAATTTACCAATCATATTATTATTATAGTCTAAGTGAAATAAAAATCAAAATCTAAAATGAACAGATTAATCTAAACTAATTAAGATTAAACTAATTATTCTAAAAAAAAAAATGTTAATTTTCTTACCCTTGAGGAACCGCAAAAGACCATGCAATCTTTGATTCTTTCTTCTTAATATCATTCCAGTTCCAGGCAATTATTTCACCAATACCTCCACTAATAAAAGAAACCAAACATCTTATTACCTTATTTGCATAATGGAAGAGGAGCGGGGGGGGGAAAGGGTTATATGAAACTCCTGCAAGCAGCAGTTTCATATAACCCTTCATTCTTTAGACACAAGTATTCTTCATAAAAGAGTACTGTATCTTTCCATAACCATAAATATGTGCAAATATCAATTTCAGAGCAAATTGAATTAAGCACTGCAATAAGTTTCAAAACCTCAGTATTTTCAGTGCTAGATGTGCAAAGCATATAACTAACAGTGAAATAATTTGTCATTACATGACAATATCAGTATTTTCCAAAACATATTTCTGTGCAAGAAATGCCAATCTTGACAATGCTGAGAATTTTTAAAGATACTTTGTGACAAAATGACCAATGCCAGTATTAGCATTTCTTGCATAAAAATATGTTTTGCAAAAGTGATATTTGCAAGTAATGATGTAATTTTTTTTCACTCCATTAGATTTTGACTTTGGCATTCTTTCTCAGCAATGCTCAATTAAGTATTCGGTTAACTACTATTATTATTATTATTATTGTACCCTCCATGGAGTTGGTTGACTCATCATGGGAGGTTCATACAACTGACAATATATTTATCATAATGAATCTTAAAATCCTTAACACTCCATGAATTAAAAACACATTCTGTTAATTCGTTCCTTTCACTGACAATTCTACATTAAAAAATCTACTCCTCACACCCCTCTTTACCACACTCCTACATAACTTCCAGGGATGGCCTCTGGTTTTTTTTCCTCTTGCCTTCTACTCTTTTTATAGTCCCATCTGGATTAATCCAATAAAACCCTCTCACTAACTGATTTCTCTATAATATCTCCTCTTTCCCTCCTATATACCAACTCTACAATCTACATTTCTTCAACCTCTCTGAATAGCCAGCATTCCAAAGTCCTGATATTGTCTTAATCACTCATCTCTAGACCCTCTCCAATGTTTCCATATCACACTGAAAACCAGGTGACCAAATTTAAACACAATAGTCCAAGTGTGGTCTGATCAGTGCTTTATACAGTGGCACAACCACTTCCTTATCCCTACATGTTAGAGTACTTGCAGCACTATGATGTGCAGTATTTACAACACTTGCAATATGCCCTCTAAACTTCAGTCTACTGTCAACCATCACTTCCAGTTCTTGAATTTCATCCACTTTCTGCAGTGTAGTGCCATCAATATACACAACCTTATATTTTTCTACACTCCAAAATGCAATACAATGCACTTATTAATATTAAAAATACCACTGCATTCTTGTGTCTAAGTCTATTCAAATCTTCCTGAAGAGAATTAACATCAGCAGTGTTACTTATAATTCTTCCCAATTTTGCATCATAAGCAAACAACCAAAGATCCCAGTCAGTCGACATGATATATCATTTACAAACAAGTTAAAAAAAACAGGGGCCCAAGAACAAAATCCTGGGGCAACAGCACTGGTTACTCTCCTTTTTTGAGAGTAACCCGCTAGATCATACACAACTTGCTGGCATCATTCAGAAAACCAATTTCTAATCCATCTAACCAATATATTACTATCTATTCCCATCCTCTGCAGCTTGTACACCAACTTATCATGTGGTAAGCTACCAAACACTTTTGCAAAGTCCAAGAATATTACTGTATATGATTCTCCCTTATCTAACACACTCGTTACCTTATCATAAAATGCAAGTATATTGCTAAAACAAGACCTAACTTTACAAATCCATACTGACTATCATAAAGAATGCTATGTCCATCAACCCAATCCCTGTATTCTATTCCTACCGAATCGCTCCAACACCTTGACTACATAGCAATTATACATACTAGTCTATAATTGGAAACTTCTGTCCTAGACCATGCTTATGGAGTGGTACTATTTTGCTTTCTTTCCAGTCCTTAGGAACTCTATCCACTGCAAGACTTTCAGTAAATAACCAGGTTAAGGGCACAGCTAATTGTTGTGCATTCCTTAAGAATATGTGGTGATATGTCATCCATTTCCACAGCCTTATTAACAACTAACCCAACCAAGACCTGATACACCTCTGATTCTTTCACTTCCAATTCTCCTAATACTTGCCTACCTTCTATATATTGCACCACATTGTTTATACTAGTATGATATATGCTGATAAAGTGCTTGTTCAATAATTCCACTATATCGTTTGTAATTGTTATTCTGCTGCCATGACTATCCCCAGTGTCAATTTGCCATAATTATTCTTTCTCTTGCTTGCCATTATTACACAGAGGTGTGTAATAATAATAATAATATAGCAGAAAAATTCCCATGAGTTAACCTTGGCCTGACCAGCCAATCTACTCTCATACTGCACCTTTTCTTTCTTTACCATGCTCGTCACCTTCCTAGCCTGAATTTTACTCTTCGTGGATCTGATCACCAACTGTCTCGTACCTCCTTCATAGCATTTT
Source organism: Typopeltis vanoorti (assembly GCF_054136105.1). Taxonomy (NCBI): domain Eukaryota; kingdom Metazoa; phylum Arthropoda; class Arachnida; order Uropygi; family Thelyphonidae; genus Typopeltis; species Typopeltis vanoorti. Next base: position 25,465,531 of record NC_143552.1, read on the forward strand.
CTTTTCCTCATGTTGGAGGTTTAATGGAATATTTTCAGCACTGGGAAAGGATTAAAAATAATTTCAATGCTCCAATATTTTGTCTCAGTCACTGAGACATCTTCAGGGATTACAAATAATGGAGCATGGTGGTTTTTCTCCAGGAGATCCTGTAGGTTATATCCAAAACATGGTCTGCAAGGCCAAATATGTTTTAGACAACCCACAGGATCTCCTGGAGAAAAACCACCATGATCCACTATAGTAAAATAAAAACAAGACTGTTTTTAGCATCTGCAGCAGCACTTAGCAAATCAACCAAATTTAAATAAATATGATTGCATAAAACTTCCCAACATTTGGGAAACATTAATAATCAGATATCCCATGTAACATCCCAGGCCACCTACAAATGCCCATACAAGATACATCACCTAGATAGGACTTTAGAGTTGCCCATGAATTTCCCTTTGTATGGTATTTTATTTGAGTGTGTTGTTACAAAAGTTATTTTTAATCCCTGAAGATGTCTCACTGACTGAGACGAAATATTGGAAGTATTAAAATTATTTTCAATTCTTTCCCCGTGTGAAAATATTCCATTAAACCTCCAACATGATGTCCTCACACTACTCAAGCCTCACCGCACGCATTTTCTTTTCCAACACAGCTTGCTTGATTTCACTCCTACTCTATTTATGCGGTTAATCCTTGTTATGCCATTATACATTGCTTGTGTCAGATACTGCCTTGTGAATTTCCATGCACTGCCAACATCTTTTCTGCTCAGCTCATCTACCCAACATACTGATGCTAACTGACTACAGAGCTTCCTATAATCACTGTTTTATACTTCCACATATATCCATTTTGGCAGTAACCTTTTCTTGTTTCACCACTTCCCAAACAACTACATCTTGTGAAGTTATCACCAAATCCAAAACAACTAGTTTCTTCAGCCATATGCTGCTTAAGATATTTATTTCTCAGAAACTCAACAAACTCATTATCCTTGTTCCCGTACACTACCTTCTCCTTTCATTCTACATTCCTGTAATTAAAGTCTCTGATCAGGATCGCCTTCTCTTTACATGCCCAACCAAATTTGCCTAAACATTTCACAACCAGTATTCTCTACATTCTCTGGCCTATAACAGCATCCAGTCAGATATACTAGCCTGTTCATTTCAACTTCACACCACTCAGATCCAAAATTTGTGCATGCACTATCAACGTTCACAATTTCTGGACACAATTCCTCTGCAATCATTAACAGCACTCCCCCTCTTCTTTTTACATTTCTATCCTTCTGGAAAATCACATATCCTTCCATTTCTATTCCAGACATTACATCCTCCTCAGATAGCCAAGATTCACTTATTCCAATTATCTTTGGGCATACTGACTCAATCAATGCAACCAGCACCAACATTCTCTATTCTAGGTGCTATACCACACTTCTCTCTTTTGTCTGACCACTCCCATTTCCCTGATTATGACTCTGATTTCCATTTCTACCTGTCTCATCCTCACCTTTATGCATTCCATCACCTTGTGCTGATGCAACTGCATCTTCAACCTTGTATGCATCTTCCTCCTGCCATACAACCTGTTTAGTTGTGCTATCCTGATTCACAATTAGACTCTGAGTCAATTAAATCTCGTCTTTGTGTCTTCTCAGAAAACAATAGCCTTTTTAAATGCCCAACTCATTCAAATTACAATAGTACTATTATTTGAAATTCTGTATAGAAGGAAAGAAGAAGCAAATCAAACTCACAAATAAAATAAAAGATAATAATAAATAGGAAAAGAATGTTCAACAATCTGCAAAAGTTGAACTATGTGTCACAACTTCAGGTAAATGTACATTAGCCAAATAACTTAAGCCACCTTGCTCATGTAGATGACAATGTTATGAAAAGTTTAGCGAGAAAGACCAAAATAATAAATGTTGGCTAATGCTCAGGATCAATTTATAACTAATGGAATAGAGGAATGTGATAAACCAGTAGAGGGTCAGAAATCCAAATAAAGTTTAAAGTCAATTTTTTATTTTATAAAAAGATCAAGGATGTCAGGGGAGCTTTAGCAGAAGAAAGAGGTGAAAGAACTGATTGTTTTAGCAGGCACCAATGATTTGTAAAACTCGTTCCTATCAAAATTATTAAACATGCAACAAAAGATTATATGAAAATTGCTGGAAGAAGTGACTAATAGAAAAGGGGGAAAGTACAGATTGCGAGTCTGCAGTCTTGGCATGATACAACAGAATTGAGAAGAAGGGTCATGATTGTTCACGAGTCAATGAGAAGATTGTGCAGGAGGAATGGAATGCAGTTTATAGATGTACTGAGTGAATTTGATGGATAAAAGAACTTGTACATGCCCGATGGACTCTGTTTGAATATTTTTGGAGTATGATGTTTGGAGAAAGTATTGTTCAGTGAGAGGTTGAAAGAGTGCAAAATTCAGGGAAACTATATAGGGGGGAGATGCAATCAGCATGTGTCTAGCCACCCCTGAGACAAATAAATGTGAATGCAGAAATAATGACTGGGTGGGTGCAGTTAACCAGATTTTAAATCTGAATGTGTTGGCAGTGGGCCCAAAGGGATGTTGAAATCAATGTACATGAATCTCAGAAGTATCAGAAATAAAGAATAGTTTTTGGCATTGTCAGAGCTCCACTTGGCCAAAAAGTATTGGCATCAACAAGACCTAGTTTACAGAAAATGATATGGTTACAGAGATAGAACATAAGTGATATTGTATTTTCATCAGACAGGATGGAGAGAATAGCACAGGAGGAGGGGGGGGCATTATTAATGATAGCTAAATAACTTCAACTAACAAAAATAGAAGTTAAGGAGTATTTTGGATCTGAAGGAGATGGTTAATTTGAGGATATCTGGTGTGAGATAGAGGTCAATAGGACAAAATATATTACTGGTTGCTGCTATAGACCTGGGGTTCCAGAGGAAGATGTGGATGTCATGCATTTTGGCAGATTAGCAGAAAAAGCACAGGCTGAGCAGTTATCATGGGGGACTTAAAGTATGGGGATATAGATTAGGAGGAAGAAAGAGCACATATCAAGATAGAAATGGAATTTATACAGTTATTAAGGGATAATTACCTCAAACAGTATGTGATAGAGAGGACTAAGGGGTTTGAGAGCTGGATCTTGTAATAGCATCTGAAGATCTCTCCATAACTATAGCAACTGTAACAGTAATCAGGGAAAGTGATCATGATGTCATGTTCTAGGAGGTTGCTCAATATGTTGAATTCTCAGTCAAGAAAGGGTTTATGTGGAGCAACAAAGCATGCGATTATAACAATCTTAGATGGCAGTTTAGAAAAGGAAAGAATGTCAGAAGTGCATGGCAAGTGGTCAGAGATCATTTGAGAGAGAGAGAGACAGTATCAGACTGCATACCTAAGGGCAGGAGAATAAAACTGGGTAGAGGTTAATGAAATGGATAAGTAGAAATATAAAGCAGAAACTGCTAAAAAAGAAAACACTGTGAAGGGAATATAAACAAAAAGGCTATTAGGATGCTCATGAGAAATACAAGCACATGCAAGAAGGGTGACAGGCAAAATAAGATCATGAGAGAAAATCAGCTAGAGGCCAGAGCAAACCCAAAAGTTTTTTTGCTACGTAGCAAGTCAAAGAAAGAATCATTATTGAAGGGCAACTTTACTTAGCTCCAATGGTAGAAAAGTGACAGAAGAGGAAGAAACAACTGAGCTAGTAAGCCATCACTTTGCAATGATGTGTCATCTAGCTCGAGATTTTGCAGTTACTGATGTGAAAATTAAGGTAGATGAACTGGAAGTGCTCAGCATATTGAAAAATAACAAAATGAATACAGCAGTTGGATTGGATAGCATGTCAGCCTGTGTGCAAGAGAACTGGCACTGCCTTGGACAAAGTTGCTGAATTTAATTTCTAAGATCTGACAAGGTTCCAAGGGAGCGAAAAGAGGGAAAGATAGTTCAATTACATAAAGCTAGCTCCACGACAGAAAAAGCAAATTACAGATCAATTAGTATCTCATTTTATAATAGAGTGACAGTAGAATTAGATAAGGGAAAAATAAGTCCCGCATCATCATGAATACAACATGATGATGCTGGACTTTGCAAAAGCATTTGACAGAATACTACAGAAAACTATTACATAAGTTAGAGCAAATGGGAACGGATATGAAGCCAGTGGAATAGACAGGAAGTTGACAGACAATAGAGAACATATCGCTTATTAGCTCAACAGAAATATGTTGAGCTAATAAGCAATCACTTTGCAAGGATGTATCTTCCAGTTGGAGATTTTTCAGTTACTGATGTGACAGAGGCTAATGTGAGAAATGAGACAGACAAACTGGAAGTGCTCATATTGAAAAATATCAATATGAATACAGTATGAAGGATATGAAGTTGGTGGCATGGATAAGGTAGAGGTGGCTGACAGACATAAAAGTGTGTACGGTGAAATGGAATCAAGATGAATGAAGGCGACTAGTGCAGTCCCCGTCCCTGGTCCTAAGAGTCCCTTAATGAAATAGGTAATGTTTTAAGGAGTGGAAATATTCAGTTTTTTGCTGAAGATGCAAAACTAGGGAGGAGGATAATAGCTGATAAAGCTGATGTATATATCCTGGATGATTTAAATATTTGGTAGTGTGGGCAGAGAACAATGGTTATCAATTTAACATTGCAAAATGTAAGGTAATGCACTTTGGAATGAAAAGATTACATACTTGTATCATACTAGTAGTACTGGATTGCAATGTTTAATTGTCTATTTTGCAGTGTTTGTGTGTCGAACATGTTGTATATACACTTGATATATTCTTACAGATGCACTTTACTGTTTTCACACCTGAGTTCATTGCTATTTGAATCTAAGAAATGAAAACTCAAAACCAAATAAAAACTATATTTCATGAAACTACATAAAACTATATACATGGTAAATAAAATTAAAAATTGAATCCAAGGCCTTCTAAAATAAAACTATACTTAGATCTTTATCTTCAGTGATAAAGTCATTCTCTCACTGATTCATTCTATTAGTGGTTTGTTTAACACATACCTAATCAGTCTACTAGACTGAAACATTGTTTTTCACAAAATTCCTTTAAAAAAAACAAATGTTCATTTGAATCAGGTCTTTATCAGGCTTCATCTCAAAATAAAACTTCTCCTTAACTTCCATGGGACTATGCAGTGTTTGCTTATTTAATATATATTCCTCCATTCATCCTCACTGTTTCACTGAGTATAATTATTCTTACTTCAGGCAATTTAATCAGGAAGCACAAATCAAAAATTCATTACCAGAGAAAATCAGCTTCTTTTACTACTTTATAAACAAAATGTATCAAAGTAAGCCTCTTCTTTAATGTCACTTTACAGTTTCGGATTTTTCTAATTTCATCACTTGTTTCGAGAAAATAACTGATATGATCAGTGGTCCTTGAGAACAGAAAACAAATGTTTCCATTTTATGTTGTTCCTTTGAATATTGAAATACAATGTCTACATAATACCTCCTTTTATTACTATTCACTTGAGTCAAAACTTTCTAAAAACTAAATTCTCTGGTCTGTGTTCTCAAACTTCAATTCTCTCTATTTTTGTTTTCCATCATTATCCCAGTACTGAATGCTCTCTCTGTCAGCTGTCAATCACCCATTAACCTCCTTGGTGAACATGCACACTTGTTCAACTAAGCAGTGAGCAAGAAGTCAGTAATGGCTGACAGTTATCATTAGTGAAAGGAGAATATCTTTACAACAAACAACATATATCACTGTACACTCAAAAATTATGAATTAAAGAACTATTGAAATTATTACATCTATTAGATATCTGGTAAGCACAATAATCTCAAATATTTAACATTTTTTAACATAAATATCAATTTCTCATCAGACACATCAAAAGTGCTGATCATACATGGTTACAAAACCAAAATTAATAAAAAAAATTAAAAAAAATGAAATAGAGAAGCAGTAAATTATAAATTATGATTATTTTTACAGCAGGAAATTGATGAGTCTAAAGATATGGGAGTGGTGGAGGACAGAGATTTGAAGTCCAGAAGGCATATGGCAAAAGTTGGCAAATTACTCAAAGGAGTTTGAATGTTGAACAACGCACTGGCAACTAAAGATAGAATGGTTAGTATCCCTCTTTATAAGGCTATGATTCAACTGCATCATAACTACTGTGCACAGATTTGGTAACTTGAGGTTTACTGGGAACACAAAGGGGTGGTCGAGAAAATTCAGAGACGAGTGACCAAGCTAGTGCACATTGGTGGAATGCTCCCTATGAGGATAGACCGAAGATTGTGTGGACTGCAAAGTTTAGTTGACATATGAAGGAGAGGAAGCATGATAGAAACATAAGTTAAAGTCATTCTACAAGTTTGACACAAAATAATTTTTTCGATGCATGTGTAGGAGAGAAGAAAAGTCACTCCCTAGAAGTTGTGTAAAAGTGTCCTTAGTAAAGCAGTGTGTGTGCAGACTAGATTTTTTGCTTAGAGAGTGGTGAATGAATGAAATGGATTGTTGTGATTTCATGGACAAGGAATGAATTCATGGAAAGGTATGATAGGTACTCCATAAATAATGGTGGGTCTGCTATGACGAGCCTTGACTCCATGGAGATACCCAAATAAAAATACTATTACTACACATTTATTAGAAAGATGTGCAATTAGGCATAGTATACTGTTTTAAATAACACACATGTAAAAGAAAACAAAATGGAATTTATTACTCCTATATATTTCACTCAATATTGAGCAAAATATATAAGAGTGATATTCTATTTAGTTATTCTACTGTATTTAGTTGCTCTTACGTGACCTTTATATCAATGACATTGTCAGTGGATTTCAGGGGGACATTCAGTTGTTTGCGGATGATGTGAAGCTGGGAAGAGTTATTAGTAATAGTGCAGATGTGGTGGCCCTGTAAAAGGATTTGAATAAGCTAGACAGATGGGCAAATGAATGGGGATAACAGTTTAATGCAGCAAAATGTAAAGTCTTGAGGTTTGGGACACTGCATACTCTATTGGAGGAGCTATACTGGAGGACGTAGGGGGAGACAAGAGATCTGGGGATTGATAGAAACCTGAAATTCAGAGGATATATTGCAAAGGTGGTGAAGGTAACACAGAGAGGATTGCTACAATAATGGTCAGGATCTTATACAATATGCCAATTACTTGGCATATTGTATAAGATCCTGATCAGACCACACTTAGACTATTGTTCTCAGATTTGGTCCCCAGGATTTGAAGGAGATAAATTAACTGTGGAAAGGGTACAAAGGCAGATAACAAAGATGGTTTCAGAACTGTACAATGTTAGTTATGAGGATTGGCTGAGGGTACGTGGACTGCAGAGTTTGGTGGATAGAAGAAGGAGAGGTGATATGATTGAGACTTTTAAACTGTTGAGAAGTGGTTACACGGTTGACACTGGGGAGTTCTTTTGCTTGGCTGAACAACGGGAAGGAGTGATGACTAGTGGACATCCCTGGAAGTTACGAAAGGAAACTGTGAGCAAGAGGGTGAGGAGTGGTTTCTTTGCATAGAGTCTATCATACCACTGATTGAACCGAGAACAGTCAATGAGTGGTATGATAGACTTTGTGTTTACTAGGAGGGACCTCCCAAGATAAGTCTTTTGATTCCATGGAGGCCCGAATAATAATAATAATGTGTGAAGTATTTATTTAAAACATTATAAATACAAATTTTTTTACTACTAAAAAATTACTACAGATCATACTCTTAAACACACCATATATAAAACTTGGAAAGTAAAGACTGCATCTACACATAGTGGCTACTGAATCAAAATCTTCCCAGAAATCAGTTGTTTCTGTATAGGTATGCAACCACCAATACTGATTCTCTTCAATTTCCTGTGCATAGTTCAGTGAGGTATGGGTTAGGAACACCCTTCATTAAATGCTTTGGTCAATTGCTGCACATAGGAAGTTCTGTTTGTTCATATAAGTCTTCTCAGATGACAGTGATCTCATTCTGACACTGTCTCAGGACCACAGTTATGCCTCTCAGACAAGCAATGCAGGTTATTTTTTCACTGATTAAACACCCAGTATATCTCACTTTTTGAGAAACTAGTCAGCTCTGGAATATTCAAAATTGTGGCTTCAGCCAGATGGCTACTGATGATAAGCCCTTTATCATGAGTCTGAAGCAGTAATCATCAGCACTATTGTAAAAAATAATAATTTAAAATTATGAATCTTTTTATAATTATTTCTCTATGTTAGTATATTATTAGTTTTGGTTTCATAACAAGCATGATTGGAACTTGTGATGTGCCCAATACTGATTTGTTAAAATGAAATGTAAAGCATTTGAGATTGATGTACTTACTAGATTCTGATGGTTGTAATAATTTCAATCTTGTTTACTGATTCAAAATTGTTATGTGTTGAGTTATTTGTTGTTTTGTAAAGACATTCTCATTTTTGCTAATGATGACGTGTCTGCCATTACTACCCAACTTCTTGTTTGCCATTTAAATGAAGCGTGCATGCTCACTGAGGATATTGATGGGTGATTGACAGCTGACAGAGAGAACATTCAGCACTGTGGTAATGAGGAAAGCGAGGAAAGAGAGAGGGAATGGAAATTTGAGAATGGCAACCGGAGAATTTGTTTTTAAGAAGTTTTTTTAGAAAATTTGACAGTCTGGAGAAGAATATTAATAGAAGATTCCAAAAAGAAATTATAGGACTGTGAATCTTTAAACTGGAAGAGTTGACACTGTTAACAAGTGTTCAGTAAATAAAAAACCATTTTTCATTATGTATATACAATACATACAAGAAAAATGGCAACCAAGACATCGATATTGACTAATATTGACATGCGGGATTTAGTTCAATGTAGCATATGCTTAATGTATTCATTGATGAGAGTGAATGGTTTGTGGTATGAGAGCGAGAAAGGAGAAAATATTTGTTAGAAATGTTTTGAACGTGAATATAAGAAATTTGAGTTGCAAAAGAATGAAGTGACTGATAATAAGAACGAAAGGCAGGATTGTCAAGGTGTTGTGAAGAATGTAGTAGAAGCAGTGAGTAATAGTGCACAAAATATGAATGAGAGTTTGAAGGAAGCGGATGAAAGAAATGTGGATGACGTGATGCTAGAACGGAAAGAAACTGCATGTTTATGCAGTTTCCTTCACAAAACATGAACATGAACTTTCCTTGACAAAACATGAACTCGAGTGACTGGAGAAACAATTGGCATGTGGTATGGAAGGATGGAGCCTGAAGGAAACAGTGAATGGGAAAAGCATAAAAGTGCAAGAGACTGGGAGAAAAGAGATAGCATTGTATGGGGATTCGATGATAAGACGTGTACTTAATAAGAAAGTGACGAAAGCATGTTTTCGAGGTGCAAAGATAAAGGATGTTATTGACACTAAGTATGCAGAAGAATGAAGCAAATGAGTTGATTGCATTAGCTGGCATAAATGATTTGAAAGGTGAGAAATATGCAATGAGAGAAGATATGAAAGAATTGTTAGTGGAAGCAAAAATGAAGAGCGAGAAAGTAAAGATTGTGAGTCTGATGCCTTGATAAGATAGGACAGAAGGGTCATGATTGCCAATAAGTCAATGAGAAGATTGTGTAGGAGAAATGGTGTGCAGTTTGTTGATGTATGGAGTGAATTTGATAAACAAAAGGACATATTTACCTGACAGACTACATTTAAATGGTTTTGGAGTTATATGCTTGGAGAAAGTATTGTTTAGTGAGAGTGTGGTAGTGCAAAGTCAGGGAAACTAGAAATATTAGAGAGGATGAAATCAAGCATGTGTCTGGCCACCCCTGTGATAAACGAGCAGTAGTGATTATGCAATGGTGAATGGAATTTCACAGGTCTCCAAATTTAAATAGGTTGGTAATGACATTACACAAAGGTAACTATGAGTACGAAAGGATATTGAAATGTATGTACACGAATGCAAGAAGTATCAGGAATAAGGGTGAAGAGTTTTTGGCACTGATAAGCTCGACTTGGCCAAAAATTATAGGCATCAGTGAGCCTCTGTAGAGCAGTCGGTATAGACGAAGCCTTTTGATCAGAAAGACCTGGGTTCGAATCCTGTCAGTGATGTGAGGAACCTTTATTTGGTATCTTTCAATGAAAGGTGAGTTAGCCAGTCTCATATGGAGGTAGGGAGTTTTTTTTACACCTGGAAACTCTGGTTTTTCGTCCCCCAGAACAGTCCCCAGGCAAACCGGTCCTGTGAACACATGCATAGGACACACTGGGAGGCATAAGGCTAACCACAGTTGCAAAGTCCAAGAATACTTGGACAGGTTGTGGGCACTGTTAGGCCCACTGATAGAATAGTGAGCCCTGGTTGACTGAAAATTATACAGTTACAGGGATAGAATGCAAAGGGTATTGTATTTTCAGGGAGGATAGAAGGAACAGGACAGGAGGTGGGGTATTGCTGATGATAGCTGCAGAATTACAACCAACAAAATTAGAAGTTAATGAGGATATCAGGTCTAAGGGAGATGGTTCTTTTGAGGATGTCTAGTGTGAAATACAGGTAAATAGAACAAAATATGTTGTTGGGTGCTGCTATAGACCAGGAGGTCCACAGGAAGATGTTGATGCCATGTATCAGCTAATTAGCACAGTGAGTGTAGTCCGAACAATTATTATGGGAGACTAACTATGGGGACATCAATTGGAGGGAGGAAAGGGGGAGCATGGCAAGATGGAAGTGGGATTTATATAGTTACAAACGGATAATTACATGAAACAACATGTTATAGAGGGAACAAGGGGTTTTAGCATGATGGATCTGATAAGAGCATCAAAAGATGTATCCATAATCAAGGTAGATGCTCTCCCTCCAACCGGGGAGAGTGACCATGCAGTCTCTTTCTGGGAAATTGCCAGACATTTGGAGTTGTCTGTCAATAAGTAGTTTATGTTCAACTATAAGGTTGGTGATTATGAGAGACTCAGGAAACTCAGAATAGTGCCATGGCTTGAGAAGCTACAAGGAAAGAATGTCAGTAGTGCATTGAAAGTGGTTAGAGATTGCTTGACAGTAGCAGTATCAAACTGGATACCCAAGGTCAGGAGGATAAACCAAATTGGAATAAAGTGAATGAATAGGGATATAAAACAAGTGCTGCAAAAAAAGAAAATGTTGTGGAGGAAATATAAAGAATGGTAAGAGAGGCCAAATCAAACTATGAGAGAGAATTAGCTAAACAGGCCAAAGTAAACCTAAACCCAAAAGTTTTTTTTTGCTATGTAGCAAGTAAGAGGAAAAATGACCATGGTAGAATGACTTTAAACAATACTTATGATAGAAAGGTGACTGAACCAAAAGAAATAGTTGAGTTGTTGAGTGATCATTTTGCAAAGGTGTATCATCCAGGTGGTGATTTTACAATTGCTGATGTTACAGGGATGCATATCAACATTGAGGTAGATGAACAGGAGCTTTTCAGCATATTAAAAAATATGAATACGAACACAGCAGTGGGACTGCATTGCATATCAGCCAGTGTATGACGTGAATATGCAACAGAATTGGCATTTCCTCTGATGAATCCAAGTCTTAGCTCTGGCAAGGTTCCAAGGGAGTGGAAAGTGGCTAAGATTGCATAAAGGCCTCACTTACCATACTAGTTGCCCTTCTTGCTTGCACTTTGTACTGCTCAAGAGTATGCTGATCACTTTTTCTTTATATTTCCTCCACAACTTTTTTTGCAGCTCTTGTTTTATATCCCTACTCCTCCACTTAATTCCAGCTTGAATTATCCTCCTGACCTTGGGTATCCAGTTTGATACTGCTAGTGTCAAGCAATCTCCAACCACTTGCCATGCACCATTGCATAAAGGTGGCTGCAAGACAGAGATAGCAAACTGCAGACCAATTAATATATTGGGAATGGCTGTTAAAGTATTGGAAAAGTTGGCGAAATATAATAGTAATAATAGGTAGCAGGGGTGCTTGAGTGTCAAAGCCGTATAACTGAGAGGAGACCTCCGCATAACCTTTAAAGGAATGCAGAGAACCGACCAGAGCTTTTAACCTAATGTCCAATTCTCACCTTCTCATGGTACACCCTATTAGGTATGTACCTGGATACTGAATGAACGAGGATGGGTTGGCAATTTGGAATTTAGCCGACCAAATTATATTCCTACTGGCTTAAGCCAAAATACAAAATGATGGTACAACATGACAGAACTTCACGCCAGTTGGGGCATGACCCGGTTAAACAAGGCCCCCGTTGTTTTTGCCAAGGCAAACAGCGAAAAGTCAGATACTGGAATAAATCTGAAAACACACTCCAACTCAACATCATCAGAGTTAAAGATCAGTACTATCAACATAAGAAGCCAGAATGGCAAAGAAATGGAGCTAGCTGAGGAATTAGATAAGTACCAGATCGACATAACAGGGATGACTGAAACAAAAAAGACAAAAATTGGTGAGATCTTTCTGAGCAATAAACACAAAATGTTACACTCAGGCAATGACAATCAAGGAAAAGAAGGAGTAGATATAGTATTCAACACTAAATACGAGGCTAATCTTCTTGAATGGCAGGCAGTCTCAAGTAGAGTGATGTAGGCAAATATGAGAATGGGAAACTGGACAATGAGACTTATTTGTGCCTATGCTCCCACAGAAGGTTCTACTAAGGTAGAAGTGGAGGAGTTTTTTGAGGCTTTAGAGAAAGCAACTGACACAATGAAAAAGGAAAAGTTGGTCCTTGTTGGGAATTTAAATAGTAGATAGGAAATGACTGTCTGGGAAAATTTGGAGAAAAGAGCAAAGCTAATAATAATGGAAATACCTGTTGGATTTGGACTGGTTATTACTAACGCAATGTTCCAACATAAAAATGCACAAATTCACATGGAGAGAAGAGGCAAGAAATAAGAAAAGTCTCATTGACTATATTATTGTCAATAGTGGGGTTTTCTCCTTGGTGCAGGACACAAGTGTACAGAGGATTTGAAATTGGAAGTGATCACCATTTTATCTTGAGCATGATAAAATTGAATTTCATTTTGACAAGAAGAATGTGTAAGAAAGTTTCAAAGAGAACGAAAGTTGAGCAGCTCTCAGATGTGAACTGTAGACTAAAATACACAAAGATTATTGAAGAAAAAATGAAAGAGTTTGAGAACAGGAACCAAACTTGGAGATTCAGTGGCAAGCCTTGAAGTTAAAGAGGCAGTGAAGGAAAAGAAGAAAGCATATCAAAAGTTCCTGGCAAATAAGTCCGCTAGTGTTCTTAAAGAATACAGAGAAAAATGTAAGATAGCTAAACAATGTGTAAAACTAACTAAGGAAAAGTCATGGGAGGACTTTAGTAAGAACATAGCAAATAAATATCAAGAAGGTGGCAAGATATTCTGGAGGTTGTTGAAGAAGCTCAGAAATGGTGGAAAGAGTGTTGTAAAAGGAATTAGAGATGATAAAGGTGACATGAAAAGTGGAGAGAAAAGATATCCTTGAAGTATGGAGTAATTACTTCAAAAAATTGCTAAATGAAACAAGCAGTGATAGCACAGTGATAAAAAACACTCAACAGGCATACATACAGTCAGGAATACATATCCATACTTGAAGTAGAAAAAGCCATCAAAGGCTTGAAATGTGGAAAGGCAGCAGGAGTAGATGATATTCGACAAGAAATGCTGAAGCATGTAGGTATAAATGTCTTACAGTGTCTGCACTGCATAGTTCAAAAGGCCTGGACAGAGGGACAAATTCCTGATGATTGGAGTAGAGCTCTCATAGTACCCATATATCAAAAGGAAAATAAAACTGAATGGAAAATTACAGAGGTATTTCCCTACTGAGTATTCCTGATAAGATTTATGCAAGTATACTTGAGAAACGGTTGAGAAGAATTGTGGAAGAACAAGCTGGATTCATGCCAAATAGAGGCAGATATGAGAGTCCTGAAAAAGATTAGGGGCATTAACAAATAGCATAAATGGCAATATGATATTAGCAAAGAACTTGAACTTGTCAGCATCCAGGAATGCGTTAGCAGAGCTAATCTCAGGTGGTCACTTAAACAGAATGGGCGAGGAAAGATTAGCAAAACAAGTGTTCTCTGCCAGGTTGGCAGGAAAACAATCCAGAGGAAGACCAAGATATAGGTGGATAGATACAGTAAAAAGTGCCTTAGAAGATAGAAATATAAGATCTGATAATGTTGGAGTCTTGACAAGTAACAGACTGATTTGGAGAAAAATTGTAGATAGGAAATTAGTAATGATGTAAATTTTTCATGTAGTACTATCATATCCTGTACACCCCTTGAGGGTACACGGCAGGAATTTGATGATGATGATAGTAGGTAGCATAGCTCTGTAATAGGTAGGTACTGTCATATATTCACATTTTATAATAAAGGTCTGCACAGTTAGCCCAGTGGCTATGTGCTTCGCAACCACATGCCTGGGAAAGGAGTGTCCCGGACGCAATCCCATCGCCGACGTCAGGAGCTTAAGGATATTTTTTAGACATAGCCAAGCTAGCCAGTCTTGGGTGTGGACAGCAGGGTTTTTCTCCCGTTTATCTCTGGTTTTTCCTCCTACAAACAAGCAAACCAGCCCCTGAATGCACATGGATTACAGTCATGAATACGTCCCAGTCATATGCCAGTCCTGAGCCAGAATAAAATGGGGGGGGGGGGAGCAATGGTGAACTACCCTGGAAAAATCTTGCCAGGAACGCTTTGTGGGCAATCCCTACAAAGTCACCTATGGTCGGAAACGACTGAAAAGGGAAAGTCAGTATCAGGTATAATAAAGGTAATGGCTACTCCATGATACTACTCGACTTTGCCAAAGCGTTTAACAGAATACCACATTGAAAACTAATATAAAAACTGGAGAGAATGGGAATAGATATGAGGGTGGCTGATGGATGGACACTAGGAGTAGTATATTGTGGAGTGGAGTCTAGGAGAATGATGGTGACTAGTAGATTACTCAGGGTTCAGTACTAGGGCCACTATTCTTTAATTTGTATATCAATGACATAGGGAAAGATTTAAGTGGGAATATTCAGTTGTTTGTTGTTGGTTGGCAAAGCAGCCAAGAGGCTGTGGGTTTGAATCTTGCCTAGGCATAGATGTTTGCAATTGTCTTCCATCCTCATACAAGTGAATAAACACTCTTCCAAGATGGAGTGGTCACCATGGGAAAAGTAGCAATAGTTGATAAAGGTGATGTAGATATCCTGTAGGATGATTTAAATATGGTACTGTGGGCAGAGGATAACGATTGTCAAGTTAATGTTGCGAAATGTAAGGTTATGCATTTCAGGTTGAAAAGGTTGCATATGGTGTATCATATTGATAGTATTGGTTTGTAGGAAACTGATGAGGCTAGGAACTTGAGGGATAATGGTGGACAAACAATTGAAGTTCAGAAGGCATATTGCAAAATAGCTTAACTTGCTAACTTGAAAAACATGTTAACAAATAAAGATAAGTTTTTCTCTCTCTTTATAAGGCTATGATTCAATTTTTGACGACAGCACACACAGATTTGGTCACCTGGGTTTCTTGGGGACCAGGAGGAGGTCAAAAGGATTCAGAGTCAAGGGACCAAGATCGTGACAGGTCTGTGGAATATTCCTTATGAGGATAGTTTGAAAGTTTGTGAGTTACAAAGTTTAGTTGAGAGGTGGAAAAGAGGAGACGTGATAGAAATTTTAAAGATATTAAAGGTGTTTTATAAAATTGATGCAAATGAAAAATTTCAAAATATGACAAATAGTCATAGAACTAGGGGTCACTGATGGAAGTTGTGTAAGAGTGTGTGTTAGTAGGGTGTGTGGACCATATTTTTTGCATGGAGAGTAGAATAAACTGTCAGAATTGGTTGCGAGTTCTCTGACAGAATGGATTCAAGGAGTGGAATTATAGGATTTGTGTATGATGGTTGATTTGGGTCTCCCATGAGGAGTCTCTGGATTCCATGGAGATGCCATTAATAATAATAATAAAAGAAGATATTGGAGTTGATAATCATCTTCATCAAATTCCTGCCATGTACCCTCAAGGGGGTGTACAGGATATGATGTACTACATGAAAAATTTACATCATTACTAACTTCCTATCTACAATTTTCCTCCAAATCAGTCTGTTACTTGTCAAGACATCAACATTACCAGATCTTATATTTCTATCGTCTAAGGTACTTTGTACCGTATCAATCCACCTATATCTTGGTCTTCCTCTGGGTTGTTTTGCTGCCAACCTGGAAGAGAACACTTGTTTTGCTAATCTTTCCTCGCCCATTCTGTTTAAGTGACCATACCACCTGAGATTAGCTCTGCTAACACATTCCTGGATGCTGACAATGTCAAGTTTTTTCCAAATATTCTCGTTTTTAATATGATATTGCCATTGATGCCGTCTGTTCAAGACTCTAACCTTTCTCAGGACTCTCATATCTGCGGTCTCTAGTCTTTGGTCAAGTGTTTTACTTCTGACCCAGCTCTCAGATCCATAAGTTAAAACTGGTTTGAACACTGTCATGTATACAGCTAATTTAGTGTTCCGACTAATTTCTCTCTTATTCCATATGAATTTATTCAATTGACTGCCTACCATACCAGCTTCGTTGATTCTGCTGCCGATTTCCATATTTAATTTACAATCTTCAGTAAAAATCGTGCCTCAGTAGCTGAAATGTTTTACTTGTTCCACAGGTTCCCCATTCACAGCACAGTTGACATTTTCAACAATTCTAGCTATTTTCATAGTCTTTGTCTTTTTAATGCTGACCTTCATACCATATCTATTACAACAGTTATTAAATTTAGTCAGGGAATCTTGCAGACTTGTAGCGGAGTTATTTAGAAGTATAACATCGACCGCATAAAGCAAAGAGCTGACATTAACGTCTCCAATTCTGATATCATGTTTAATACCACTTTCCTTCATAATGTGATCCATATAGACAATGAATAACAGAGGGGATAATGTACATCCTTGTCTCACACCAGATTTAACATTAAACCATCTTCCTGTACTTCCTTCAATTCTAACTGCTGACTTACAACTCAAATAAAGACAAAGTATTGCTTGATATAATGCCCCATTGACAAAATGTAACTGTAGCACATTGAATAGCTTCTCGCTTGCACCTTGTCATATGCCTTTTCCAGATGGACAAAACTTAAATACGGATCTTTGTTATATTCCCATGATTTCTCCACTATTTGTCGTAAAGTAAAGATGTGGTCCTGACAGCCTCTATCTGACCTGAATCCAGCTTGTTCTTCACGAAGCTTTTCTTCCACAATTCTTCTCAATCGTTTCTCAAGTATACTTGCATATATCTTACCAGGAACACTCAGTAGGGATATACCTTTGTAATTCTCACATTCAGTTTTATTTCCCTTTTTATATATGGGTACTATGAGAGCTCTACTCCAATCGTCTGGAATTCATCCCTCTGTCCAGGCATTCTGAACTATGCAGTGCAACCACTGTAAGACTTTTATACCATAATTTTCTGGTCGAATATCATCTACTCCTGCTGCCTTTCCACATTTCAAGCCTTTGATGGCTTTTTCTACTTCAAGTATGGATACGTATTCCTGACTGCATGCCAGTTGAGTGTTTTTTTAAACTGTGATATCACTGCTTGTTTCATTTAGCAATTTTTCGAAGTAATTACTCCATACTTCAAGGATATCTTTTTCTCCCGTTTTCATGTCACCTTTATCATCTCTAACTTCTTTTACAGCACTCTTTCCTCCATTCCTAAGCTTCTTCAACAACCTCCAGAATATTTTGCCCCCTTCTTGATATTTATTTTCTATATTCTTGCCAAAGTCCTCCCATGACTTTTGTTTAGCTAGTTTTATACACTGTTTAGCTTTCTTACATTTTTCTCTGTATTCTTTAAGAGCACTAGCGGACTTATTTGCCAGGGACTTTTGATATGCTTTCTTCATTTCCTTCACTGCTTCTTTAACTTCCCGTGTCCACCATGGAGTTCTAATTTTTCTATCCTTGAAGACAACTTCACCACATGCTTCTCTAGCTGAATCAATCAGGGTTTTCTTCAAGGCTTGCCACTGAATCTCCAAGGTTTGGTTCCTGTTCTCAAACTCTTTCATTTTTTCTTCAATAATCTTTGTGTATTTTAGTCTACAGTTCACATCTGAGAGCTGCTCAACTTTTGTTCGCTTTAAAACTTTCTTACATGTCATTCTTTTCAATATGAAATTCAATTTTATCCTGCTCAAGACTAAATAGTGATCACTTCCAATTTCAAATCCACTGTACACTCTGGTGTCCTTCACCAGAGAGAAAACATCACTATCAACAATAACATAGTCAATGAGACTTTTCTTATTCCTTGCCTCTTCTCTCCATGTGAATTTGTGCACATTTTTATGTTGGAACATGGTGTTAGTAACCAGTTCATGTCCTGAGCAGAAATTCAACAGGTATTTGCCATTATTATTAGCTTCGTTCTTTTCTCCAAATTTTCATAAAACATTTTTGTATGTCTGACAATCACTTCCTACTCTGCTATTTAGATCCCCAACAAGGACCAAATTTTCCTTTTTCATTGTGTCAGTAGCTTTCTCTAGAGCCTCAAAAAATTCCCCCACTTCTACCTTAATAGAACCTTCTGTGGGACCATAGGCACAAGTAAGAGTCATTGTCCAGTTCCCCATTTTGATATTTGCCCAAATCACTCTACTTGACACTGCCTGCCATTCCAGAAGATGATCCCCGTATTTTGTTTTGAATACTATGGCTATTCCTTCTTTTCCTTGATTGTCATTGCCTGAATATAACATTTGTATTTATTGCTTAGAAAGGAGTTGACGATCTAATTCAATATTTAAGGAAATGCTGAATGAAAAGTTATGTTTTTTGTCTTAGGACGGCAGAACTATTTGTGATTCTATTTCGAAAAAGCAATGAAATTTAGTGAAATCAGAAACTGCAAAGTAACTTGATTGATACTAAACAGTTTTTCTCTGCTAAAGAATTGGTGATTTGTGCATCATACTGCATTGCGTGAGGTAAGAATATATGTACTCCAGTGAGTGTATGCTAGATGGAGAAATTAAAAGGAATTGCATGGAAGTGAAGAGGCAGTTTTATATTTTTAGAAAAGGCCTAACAAAAAAGGCTGACTGTAATAAACACTTGTTGTTGCGAAAACAAGGTTTTTATTCTGGTAGACATGATTAAGTATATGTTAAACCAGCCAGTAATAAGGTGAGTCAAGGAATAAATGATTTTTATTCTTTTAAGATAAAAATCCTCTAAAGTATAGACTTATTTTCGCAGGCATTGGATCCAATTAATTTTGTAGTTATTGAATTTTATTTTAAATGTATATAATGTTTTACTTTCATTAAATGTATATTTTTTAAAAGTTTTATCTCGGGTCAATAATTTTTTGGATTCTAAAAGAAATAAGAGTTATAGGTCATTACACCAATCGGATTGAACTCTTGTGTAATTACCTAACACCCAGTGTAAAACAATCACTTTACAGAGCTAATGAGCTGACGTGATAAATAATAACACTATTGACAATTAATGACCAGCAGCATTCTTAAATAGTTCCTAGAACACATGGTGATGCAAGTGACCAAGTATATTGCATATATGCTGCGTAAGTGATGTTTATGTACATCTGCATAAAGGTTTCTATTTCAGTGTCTGGTATTTGTTGAAGGAAAAAAAATATGGAGAATGGTATTTGTCTAAAAGACAGACAAAGCCAGTATGGACAAGATTGCAATCAATGCCTTTAAAGATCACATTGTCCAATTTCTAACATATAAAAACAACTATTCAAGGTCTTATTCTACAAAAAAACTTCAACGTTACATCTCGAATATACCAAAAATGTATAAATTGTACAAAAATTATTATAAGAGAAGAGCATGCAATCTGAAAATGGAGCATTTCATTGGAAAATTTGCACACCCAATACAAACTGATATTAAATTCCACAGATGACAATTATGAAATAGAAAAAATTTAACAAGAACACAATGTGCACTTACAATTAGTCAAGAGCATACAGGAAGAAAAATAATCAGGAAAAAAAAAAAAAACAAGTAAGGAAAATAAAGACATTCCATCCTTATTTCAAGACTAAAGAAAACAACAAACTTTGAAAGTTTCTGAGACCAGAGAGAGCTTAATTAAGGCAACTCAGATGCAGATTGTATTCTAATAAGGTCGTGGTGAAATTTTTGGAAACTTACTTTCAAAGTCTCTATTTTTTCTTCATCTATGAAATAAAGTTGGATCTTTAATGTGCCCTATTTCTATTTATTTTAATACTGCTGAAATTAAGCCTTTGGCTTTTTTTTTAATTATTACAATTTACACATCGACCAAGAGTTCACTTGTGTAAAATACAACTCGCTGACATTTCTTTGGTAGCGACTGAGGGTTCTTATCCTCTTTAGGTTTCTGCCTGATCTTTGATGAGAACCAACCAGGATGAAAGAGCTTTTAAGTCAGTAAAACTTTTATCAAAAGTACTAATAAAAGACTATCATACACCCACCTGGGGAGTGCTCATGTCTTAAGCAGTGCAAGTTAAGGCAACTCTGATGCTGAGGATAAGTTCTATGGTTCAAATTTTCAGAAACTTTCAATGTTTCTTTTTTTTTTTTTGGCTATGAAATAAGGATGGATTTTTAATATACCCTATTTTATCTATTTCTAACATCACTGAAATAGCCATAAGGCATTTCTTTTTTGATTAAAACATTCCTTTCATTAGTTTTGATTTGCAGAAATGTTTAGCCACACCATTTTTAAAGAACCATGCGTTTTTCTACAAGAAATCCTCATGGAACCTAAATCTGTGTGTATAGTTAAATGTGAAATGTATATATAAATGTGAAAAAGAATGCATACTGATATCCTGAATGAAACAATAACTTCAAGAGTGGACAGGAGATTGTGCATGCACCACTGCCAGACAAATGTACTGAAGTAAACAATAATTGCCTGTTCCAGTTAAACCAGAAACATTTATTCTGCATTAATGATTTTACATATATTTGCTGAACTTAGAAAAAAAAAGGTTTACAAGTGATGAACCACAAATTTTTCAAGCTGCAGACACATCCAGCATATGGAAGCCAACACTATTCACAGTTCAATTGAAACAGTGAATAAAGTTACAACTGCCAAAACTGAACTGTCAAGAGTTATGGCAATCTCATTATGCTTGTTCCTAGAAATTAATATGATTAAGTTACAACAAAGTGAATTTATGAATTTCAAAGAGCTACTGAAAGATCACAATATCCTTCATAAAATCAATATATCTGGCAAAAAACTTAACCGGAACAAAATTAAAGGATATATTGTGCAAACTTACTGGTTCAAGTCTTAGATCTTTCCAGGAAAAGAAAATCACACTCTACAAGACCACAGAACTGCCACTCCTCAAATCCTATTAGCAATGATCTTGTTCCTTTGCCCTCCAATAAAGTGATGGATTTACAACATTTATTGCTCTATCTTAGTATCCTAGTAGAGCATTTTATTGTCTTTAGCAGTTAACACAGAAAGTGAAATTTTTTTTTTTTTCTTTGCTTGGTGATAGAAAATATATGCAACAGGAATAGCTATATTAACTGTCTGCCTGATTATTTTTTTAAATATTATACTTTCTCTTCACTTATTTTTATGTTTATTACAACACTAAACATTAAAACTGATGTTTCACAAAGCCATGTTTCTTTTTCAAATCTACATATAGGTATAAGCATAAAAAAAAAAAAACTACACCAATAAAAATATGATTGTCAATTATCCAACCTTCAAATAATCACATCTTTAGTTAACCAGTCCTTGAATGGATTAGCATGTCAGCTGGTGTTTAGGAAATGGTATGATTCAACTGGCCATTCAAGTATTTGGCTAGCAAACAGATTTCCCAAAATGATTAGCTACAAACCTATGGTTCAGTATTGCAGGTAGCAAAGGGTTGGATAATCTGGAAACCCTGCTCTAGAGACAAACATGGAACTTTTTCAATACATGACCACCAGTAAGCAAGGCAGTGGTCCTGTACTGGTTGACAAAAAACCCCTGTTACCTAAAGATATTCATGAACATCCATGCTCATGATGAGTGACCCAAAGCTGGTTAGTTGGAGAAGCAGTACACTATCCAATCAGGCCAGTTTAATTGGGAGAGAGCACTGTATTTTGCATAATTCCAACTTGCCTTTTTTGTAGACATGCAGGAGCTTTTACCAACTGAGATACTAAATCACATCATTCCTTATAGTTAATAATGATATTAATAAATTTAAAAAAATTAGAATTAAGAGTGTACTGGAAACTGACAATGCATCTATAACATCAGTAATGAAACTGACTCAGTGACTATGGCTAATTAAACAATTTTTTTTTTTTTTTTTTTTTTTGAGATAGGAAATGTTACATACAATCCATTCTCAATATAGTAAATGCTTATATAATTATGAAAAAGTCCCAACTAGAGTTCTATGTGCATAGAGCTTTTCCAAGGAAAATTCATATTTCTGCGAGTCAGCTGTATCTACAATGCTAGTGGCATAATAATATCACTATAATACAACTAGGTCCATGGTTAAAAATATAAAAGCAAAAGTATACTGTAAAACAAAATGAAAACTTTTTATATAAATATATATAAAATTTTAAAGTGAATAAAGTATAAAATTTGTACAATACTGGTTTAAAATGTTTCCATAAACAATGATACATATGTTTATTCTCGAAAAACTTTAAAGCACAGAATACATTTCATAAATCAGATAAAATATGCTGGAGTAAAACTTAGGCAGACTAGTAAAAGAGAGAGAGAAAAAAAAATGAAATACTACAATAAAGAAATGACTGGAATTACAGCTGAAGCAACTATGGTTATGTTAAGGCTACTATATTATGTCTGTTGTGAGTGTTCTCTGCCTTTCTGCAAGATGAAAAACTTGAGTTTCCAGGAGGATAAGTCCTGCACCTCCACACAAGATCACATAGGAAACAGTGTATATGAAACAAGCATGAGTATGTACTCAAGCAGGAACAATTTCCTCACTATGTTCCTCATGCAGACTCAATTGCCACAGTTTGACTTAGGCTTTATTATTATTATTATGTGACACTTCCAGGGAGTCCAAAGACTCACCGAGGGAGAGTGTACCAACAGCATCGAACGACTGATTCCCTTCCAACTACTAACCACGCTCAAACGCTTAACTTTTTGCATGCGCCATTAGTAGCAGAGGCTCTACCAATTGATCAACCTTTCCTTATCTGTTGTAGTTTATTACTAATCTGTTTACTCCATGACGTCTGCTACTGGGACAATTGCTTTCGTTTAATAATCTTCCAGTAATCTTCCTACAAACATGAAAACATCCAAATAAAGCTGCCTTATACGAGAGGTAACAGATGATGGATCTGAAAGAGGACTGGATGCAGGTGATATATAAAACTTCTTATCAAAGAACTTACTGAATCAGCGTAAATTATGCACCTTCAGCAGCATTTCCATTTTTTCCATTTTAGTGCAACCTCTGTGGCATGCAGCTCAGCAGTATTGTTGCTAAGTTCCAGTGGATATTGAAAGTTTTTTGCCACTTGGTTAGCCTATAAATTCAAAATGCCAAGAAATTATATCTTGGTTTAATCCTTTATCCAAGTGTAAGCAAACAAAGTTTGTGTGTGAAGAATCTTCGACTGGGCTACTTGTATATAAAAGTTAATGACTTCACATCAATTGCCTTAGTATCCCATAATGCAAAGCACATGCCCTTTCAGAAGTGTATAATACTATGCATTATGGAAAGGGCCAACCCAGATTCATTTCAACCTTTACTGAGGTCTTATTAATTTATAGTCTAACCAAGTGGAAAACTTTCAACATATATCTTTGATCTAGAGTATTTTAATAATAAGGTGACATACCTTTTCACTTTTTGTATGAGATAAACATATGACTTCTGCATTACTTCAACCTCGATATCTCTTCTGGGTCTGGCACCCACTGATGAGACTTCAATAAAGGTCGAAACTGGTCTGGGTAGTTACCCTTCCCATAATGCATAGTATTATACATATCTGAAAGTGCATGTGCTTTGCATTATGGCATACTAAGGCAATTGATGTGATTATTAGCCTCTATATATAAGTAGCTCAGTTGTGAGGATATTTCACACACAAACTTTGTTTGCTTACTTGGATAAAGGATTAAACCAAGAATATGATTTCTTGGTATTTTTAATTTGAAATTAAATACACTCTAGGAAGACAGCTTAATATGTAATCTCATTTACTGCAAATCCCCACTAGGAACATACATTTTGAAATATCTGTATAGACATGTTAAAAGGAGTGCAAACAGACTGCAAACAGAGAAACTGCATGGTAACGGTGGAATCCAGGCATGCTAAACTAACACACTATAAGCCATCAAACTGTTGGCTTATAGTATGTGTGGCAGCATTGTCTACTGTATGGTCTCAACAATGCTGCACAGACCAAAGGGACATAGCATATGGCAATCTGATATGTAATATAAGTTTTCACAATGTGGATACAAAATACTTGTTCACATTTGCAGGAATTTTTATTTTGATCGTGTATTTGTAGACACTGCTGATTGTATTAAAACAGCAGTGACTATTTTTCGTGACAAACAAGGAATGATGATCTTCAGCTGGAATATATGGGATAGAAATGTTAACTTTTTATCAAATTTGGGCCCCAAAATTTTTGAATGTGCTGAAACTGGGATCGCTGTTATCCTCAGTTCTGGGTTGGGATGAGGATTTTTTTTGCAGTAAAAGTGCACATAAATGGTATTCTGTGTTGAGAACTTAAACCCAATGGCAAGCACCAAGTAGACACGAAGGACTTGTTGCAACTATCTATCCTTATATGATGACGAGTCTTCAGACTACTTGGAGGTGTCACATAATAATAATATTACATGGACAACAAAAGATAGTCATCAACATGGAAAACACTACTTATGGTAGGAGGAAGTTATTCTATTTATTGAATTAACTTTGTGACAGCAAATAGCATGACACCTTAACGCAAAGCAGAGCCTTGTGAGACTCCCTCTTCTTGGAGAAAGAGTTAGGGGGAGGGTAGATTCCATTTGTACTTGCCAAATTTAATTGCATACAATTTTTTTTCCATAAAAACAGAGCAATTTCCTCTGAGATCTGAGTTATGCAAGCCTATAAGTGTATCAAATCTTCAAGCTGTGTTATATGTTTTTTTTTTTTTTCATGAATGTTTCTAGTAGTATTCAATGATCTAATCTACAATGATGTTTAAAGGAAGTCAGCTTGTGTATTGGGGAGGAAGGCAGTGTTAAGACATTGAATTTGAGAAGTAAGAAGAATCTATTGCAGATGTTTTGGCAGCTACCTGAGAGTATCTGCATTGCTTTTGGAGTTTGCAATTGTACATCCATTGTTTCAGAACCTAAAATGAATATTTAGTATATCTGTCAGTCCTTAGAGATGATAATACTCTGCCACAATGAAGAATACCCCACCCCCAAGGTTTCAAATATCACTGCAGGTAAAAGTACTAACTCAGACTTCTGCAGGAGGACCTTGATGCTATCAATATTCTGTCATCCATGACCATTCCATTGTAGTTATGTGTTAATTATTTCAGTTTCCCAAATTCTGTCTGACTTATTCTGATTTTTTGAGGTCACATTTGGTGGTCTTGGATTTTTCCTTTTTTTCAGGAATTGTGGTAAGCAAGTGTTTATATCTTCTTCCCCAGAAAAAAAAAAAAAAAAAAATTGCTGAATCATACCATTCAGGGAAATAGGATATTTTTTATATATATCTTTTAGATTCCTCTTTGAATTCAGAGTATCAATTTTTTATACCAGGATGTCTGAAGGCTTTTCTATGATGCCATCTGAATGAAGGCTTATCGCTATGCCATTCTGCTTTTTATTATTTATTTTTAAATAAATAATTTTCAATTAGAGGGAAAATAATTTTTAGGTGTTTTCAGGAGTAACACCATATTCATAATCTTAGTTAATTCCAATCAAAAGTAGACTATTGACTAATTCCAATCAAAAGCAGACTATTGACAAAGATCAAACTATTCAGGGATGATGTAACTGGGAGAAGGAGGGAGAGGAATGAGGTTAAGGTCTTTATTTTCTAGTTACCTTCTCAGGATATAGAATGCAGTTTTCATTTTTCAAATCTCTTCATCACCTTTTTCATGCTCAAAAGTAAGCTGGATGTTCTCCATCACAACTGGTGCAGTTAGTTGTTTTTACATGCAGGCTTATTAGATATACATATTCACAAAAATATAACAATTTTATTACTGCAAATATTTTGACCAGAAAGTGAAGCTAGAACAAAGAATGTTAATCCTATTTACAGAGCTGAGCCATGTGCCAGAATGCTACCTCGTGGGTGGTTACAATAAAATAAAATTACAATTAAGGACCAAATTTTAAAATTAAGTGATGTAAAATTAAATAAAACTTATTGCTTGCCATTTATAACAATGAGACACTCCCAAATCTTAGCAATAGAGAGGCAGTCATTCTGATTTAAATTTGGATGTATGAAGTGCTTCAGCACTCTCTTTAAATAACCACTCAAACCTAAACCTGCAATGATGTAAAAGGCAAGTACAGGACCATAGGATAGTGGTCAGCATCCACTCAATGCTCAGCAAGGCTAGATTTTTCAGGTTTATTTTTGCTCATATAAGATTGGTGTTCTTGTAGTCATTCTGTTCACTGTAAACCTACCTTCACAGGATGCTGCATACAAGATTCAACACATCATGCATCTCAAAAAATAGGCATTTTCAAATCTTTGTTCAACAGAGCATGTTATCTGTTCCAATTCGCAAACTCTCCAGAAAGAATTGAGTATCATCCTCGCATCATACTACAGAATGGCTTCATCTCATAAAATAAAATAAAAATGAATATTCATTCATTCTCTCTTGTTGGTTTCATTATGGCACCAGATCAGTTATTCCTTTCCGGTTTTAAAATCTGATATGTATTTTTAATCTTCACCTTTAATTTTTATTCTACAGTTTGGTTTTAATTCCCTTGTAATTTTTTCTTAATACATTGTTGATGCTTATCAATGATATGTTATATCAGTTATGTTTCAAGTAAACTTTCAAGTTAGAAAAACAAGAAGCAGTACTCAAGGTCTACCCAAGGTATGCAGAATATGCATTGTCATAATATTTTTATTCATTAAAATGATAGGAAAAAAACAGTGCATTCAAAACATAGGGGTACTCCTTAAGAAAATAAGCATTGCTATGTTGTATTGATTTGTATTTTAGAGGAGTCACCTGAAAAATTTTCAGAAATACAGTTGACCCTTGAAGAATGCAGGTTTGAACTGTGCAGTTCTGCTTATGTTTTTTTTTTTTAATAAATATATTGCAAAATTTTTTGGAGATTTATGACTACCTAAAAAAACTTGTAGATGAACTACGTAGCCTAGAAATATAGAAAAAATCAAGAAAAAGTTAGGTGTCACGATTGCGTAATATATATGTAGACACTAATCCATTTTATCATTTACTATCATAAAGTATACATAAATCTATTATAAAAAATTAATATTTATCAAAACTTATGCACACAAACATTTACAGACTGTACATGGCCTTTTGGAGCTGAGAGAAATGTAAACAAATGTAAAGATGCAGTATTAAATCATAACTGCATAAAATTAACTGTTATTAATTAGTTTAATTAATTAGCATAAAATAAACAATTTATAATGTGATTCATTCATTAGTGCATAGGATAGGCTACTGCAAAGCAATCGTATCAATTGCACTAGGCTACAATAAAGTAATCATATTGCTGCATCTTTGTAATCAATGCACTAATCATTAAACCTGTAAATAAATATGAATTTCTTTTTTCCCAGACGACGTAAACTTACGGTATCGATAAATACAGTACAGTACCGTAAATGTATTTTCACTTCCTTAGGATTTTCTTTAATAACATTTTCTTTTCTCTAGCTAACTTAATTGTAAGAATATAGTATGTAATGCAAATATACCATACGAAATGTGTTAATTGGCTTGTTTATGTTATCAGTAAGGCTTCTGGTCAACAGTAGGCTATTAGTAGTTAAGTTTTGGGGAATCAAAAGTTATATGCGGATTTTCAAATGACACAGGGGATCAGTGACCCTGCATTGTTTAAGGTTCAACTGTATAGTGAAAAATATCTGCCCTAAGATCCAAAGAAACTTTGACTTTGGATCCAATATATGGATGACTATTTATAGTCTATCAAATTTCTTGTAACTGTAAAACTTGTACTATTTCAGAAGAAATGGCTGCTTAGTCACAAAACACAGTTCTGTATAGCAATCTCATATTGAACTAAATAGGTATCATAAGCTCAGCTTATACAGAACATGGAATTAATAACACTACCATAGGATCCTTCAGAATAATGCTATGATGCCACTTAGGAGCACCTACAAATAAAGTGTTTTTTCAAAGAAAGAACTAAAGTTCATCATCCAAATCTCAATGACAAACTTTCTATACAAAAAATATGAAAAAAAAAACACATTAAAATTCCTTAATTTTGTACGTATTTACATATATAAAATCAATAATTTTCAACGTAGTGCTCTCAACATTGCACTGAGTACCATTCTCCATGGATTTGCACTGTCATTTCTGATTTATTCATTCATTCACAGTGATGATGGTTTAAAAAAAATTAAACCAAAATATTTGTATCTAATTTTTACCTTTAACCAGCCAATGTGGATGAAATAGTGACACCAAATTGCACTTCTTATCCATGTTATTCAATGGGTTTTAGAGCTTCGTATATAGATTTAGCTCGATGTCTATAGACGCTGTGGCCGGTTGGGGGGTTAATTAAGCTTCTTTACTTGTGAACAGTATCCTGATGCATATCATCACCATGGCTTATATATCAGTAACCAACCATATACAACCTCTGGCAAAAAGTATCCGATGAATATTGTTATCACTACGATGACTGCAATATATACCATATATTTCTTGGAAAGTTTAACACAAACGTTTTACCATGCAAGAAATGAAATATCTCACTTTAGAGTATAAAAAGAAATGAAAATTTTTGTAAGATTTAAAGGCTAATATAAAGAAAATAAATAATCTGTGTTCGAAAGAAGAGTATCAGATCAAGCTGACAGTTGGAAAAAAAGTAAGCGATCAATGAAGAAACAAACATGTATCATTTCCCAATACGGAAATCTATAATCGTCTGTGCATGCGTAAATCATAAAGAAAACGTTCATAAGGAGCAGAATCGTGATTGCAAAATCTGAATTCTATCTACGGTGCTAAAAGACAGATCCCGTGCAAGAACCTTTGAACAATTTAAAAAAACAGAATGATCGAATATCTGAAAGATGGAATGTCTCAAAGACAAGTAGCTAGATTACTAAAATGTGCTCAAAGTACTTTATGTGACATTTGGAAAAAATATCTTTTGACTAATAGTGTAAAAGCATGCCTTCAAGTGGATGTCCATGTGCCAACTCATGCAGACAGCAGAGAAAATTGGCTGAACTTGAGAAGACCATTCAACATCCAAGCAACTTGATCCATGGTCGAACTACAGAGTGAAGGTAAGTGACCACACAGTACGAAATCAGCTGAATGGTCAAGGATTTTGCTTTTGCAAAGTTAAAACGAAACCTTTTTTGATAAAGCAACACAAAAAAGCATGTTTCCAATGGTGTAAACATTGCAAACTGGGAATGTGATGACTGGACAAAAAAGTCATTTTTAGTGACAAATCTCGAATTTGCCTTGGAACCGGTGATAATAACAGTAAATATGTATGGAGAAGAGTTGGTGAAAAGTTCTTTGATGAAAGTATTAATACCAAGGCTAAATTTCACCCTTATTTACTGTTTGGGATCGCATGACATCACAAGGTGTTGGAAAACTATGTATCGTGTTATGTACAGTCAACTCTGAAGTCTACAAAGAAATTTTAGAGCATTTTTTTCGTTCCTTGTATTGAAAAATGGTTCCAGAATTCCAATGACTTCATTTTTCAAGGTAATGCATCTTGTCACCACAACAGACGATTCAAGAACTATCTGCGAAACAATGGAAACACTCCAATTAAAACTATGACTTGACTTTCGAACAGCCCAGACCTTAATCCGATTGAAAAAGCCCACAAATGTTGACGAATTACATCAAGCAATCACAGAAAGCTGGGGTGAAATTCTGCCAACTGACTATCAAAAGCTTATTGAGTACATGCCATGAAAGATGAAAGCCGTCGTTCAGGCTAAAGGAGGAATAACAAAATACTGAGTTTGGTGATTGGATATATATTTCCTGATCAAAGAATGATCACATACTTTTTTCTTCAGTGTTTGATTTCCATTCACCTAATTTCTGGTTAAAAGCAACTATAAAATATTTTCTGTAATAACTTTTATTTCTT
Source organism: Typopeltis vanoorti (assembly GCF_054136105.1). Lineage (NCBI taxonomy): Eukaryota > Metazoa > Arthropoda > Arachnida > Uropygi > Thelyphonidae > Typopeltis > Typopeltis vanoorti. Next base: position 25,496,132 of record NC_143552.1, read on the forward strand.
TGTTAACTGTATTTATATTCATAACTGTTCAATTTGAACAAAATTAATGTATTGAGGAAAAATAAATTCTAATATACATATACAATGTTAGTGTTACAGTTGGTGATCGGATATTTCTTGCTAGGGGTTGTATTTTGTCCTGTTGGCTTCTACTTTATTTTATTCATTCATTCTTTCTTGGAGGTTTCATTATGTCACTACATCATTTATTCCTTTCTGGTTTTAAAATTTGAAATGCATTTTTCATCTTAACTTTTACTTTTTGTTTTACAGTTTGGTTTTTAGTTACCTTGTAATTTATTCTTTTAAGGTTGGTCCAGTTTTATGCCGATACTTATCAACGATGTATTATCTCAGTTATGTTTCAAGTAAACTTTCAGGTTAGCAAAACAAGAACAAACAATGCTTCAGGTCTATCCCCAAAGTATGTGCCAGAATGTGCATTATTTATGTTATAATATTCTTATCATTAAAAGTACAAGAAAAAGGTGGCTTCAAATGCACTACATAAACTCTCACTCTTTTTGACTGTAGTTCACCAGCAATACTCCCTCTCACTGCAATCCTTTTCTATCTTCTGTCAGCTATGTCTCCCTAATGCTGAAGATAGCACTGCTTGCAGTACTATCATTAGCATTTTTTTTTTATTCATTCTCACTTGTCTCACTGGTACTTGCACATTCATTCACCTGCTTCCCCCCTAATAGCTCTAGATTCCCTGATCTTGCTTCCAATCTCACTTCATTCAACAGCAATTTTTCCAGATTCCAAACACCAAATCCATTCAAATGCATATCATTCATCAAACTCATTTCACACATCCACAAACTAATTCATTGCAATCATGGCCCTCCTTTTCAACTCATATCTGTACCATGGTAATAAACTCAGTATGTTTACTTTCTCGGTGTTCTGCTACTTTCAGTAACTCTTTTATGACCTTCTTCATGTCTCCCTACAAATCACTCATGCTTACCAAAACAATCAGCTCTTTCGTTTTGCTTTTATTATTGATATTATTTAATGATATTTATT